>NC_057800.1:136000238-136186939 GCF_018294505.1 Triticum aestivum | reverse complement strand
CTCGCGCCGCCGCCGAGCGCCGCCGCCCCGCAAGCCGCTGCCCGCCGCTGCCTCACCTCGCCGGACCTCTCGCCGGAGGTAGCCGCCGCGCCCCGCTGTCGGGTTTTTTATAAAGACCGTTCATTTTTTAGAAACCCTAGATCCGTTTTTTTCGGATTCGCCGGTTTTTTTCTCGGTTCTTCTAGTTAGCGGATGTTCGTCCAAACGTTCGTCTTAACGAACGGTTCCTCGCCTGTTAGTTACAACTAACGAACGCTCGTTCGTTAGTCTGTTCGTGAGTTTTCTTTTATCGGATTTATTCCGTGATTTTCTCTGATCACGATTTCTGATCCGATCTTAGATTATGTTTATCTTTTCGCTCTTTTATCGGAATCAGGCGATTCAAGCGCCTAAAGTTTCGTCCCAAAACCCTCTTTCCATTTAACCAACTCAAACAAGTTTTTGCTACTGTAAAATTTGACCTAAGTTCAAATTAATAAATGAAGTGGTTTTCTTTCGCCGTTTGACTTTCGTTGCTTCGTTTGATTTGATTCTTTTTGCGTACCGGAGTTCTTAAGTTGAACTTTCTGGTCAAGCTCTCTTATTTGAGTTTTGCTTGTGCATCGTTGCTTGTTACTTATGTATGTTATTGTTTGCTTGTGATAGAATTCCCGGAGTGCGAAGCGTGTTACTACGAGTCTCTAGGATTCGCGGATCGTCAGCAAGGCAAGTAACACTTTGATCATATCCCATTATTACCCAGTTTTTATGCATTAGTTCCAATCCTCAAACATTGCATGATTAGGATGTCATTAACTTGTGGGTTGGGAAGTAGTTGCTGAGGTAGAACCTATTGCCCTGTTATATTCAAACCCTTGGGAGTTACTTCTACATTTTGCTTATATTGCTATGCTATGCTCGTAGACGTGGTTTGGGTTTGAGTGAAATTCATGACAGATGTGAGATTGTTAATTAATGGTTCAACTTAAGGTGGAAACTTAATCAAACAACTGGGTGGATTGAGGCACCTGTGGAACCCAGTGTTGTCTGTATTTTTTTGGAAATCCTAGGGTACCCGTGTGATCTTCCTATGGACCGCCACCCAGGCTCAAAGGGAACTGAGATGATTCATGCTAGAAACTTCCGTGTGCAGCCACAAGCTATTATGGGCTCTAGCATAGTTGAGTAAGTTACGTGAAGCTCTTGAAGAGGTAGATCAGCAAGTAGTGGGTTTTGTAGGTTTGGTATGGTCTACCCGGAGTAGAGAGTTAACGTTTCTGAAAGACTGTGTCTCGGTCATCCGTTTCTCAAACACCATGTAGTGTGAGAAATCCAACAGAGGCGATCAAGTCTTGTGGGAAAAGTGTGCAAACCTCTGCAGAGTGTACAATCTAATCATGGTTAGTTGTGTCCCCGGTTATGGACAATTCTTGAGTATCTAGTACTTGGGTTATCACATGTATCTCACCATGTTTAATTAATATTGTTGGGTTGTTAATCACTTTAATTGGGATTGAGTTGGGGGTACCTTCTCAATGATGTTTCAACCACCATGTTAGTTAAATTAAAATCTATTCCTTTGTTGTAGGGAAAATTGGCTTTTCGCAAAAACTATAACCATACAGCTTTCCACCAGCCATATATGCATGTAGTGATAGCATTATTCTGTTTCTGCTCTATTGTGTTATTTTGCCAGCATATTCCATGTGCTGACCCGTTTTCGGGCTGCAACGTATTATGTTGCAGACTTTTCAGACGAGGAGTAAGGTTCGTTAGGTCGTTGCCGTGCAGCTCAGCTATGCTGTTGGAGTTGATGGACTCACCTTATCTTCCAAGCCGTCCGCTGTTATCGCATTAGATGGCCTTAAGCCATATTCTTGTAATAAGTTCTCTTTGGAGACATTCGATGTAATAAGTGTGTGATTGCTACTCTGTTATAAATCCTTCGAGTACTGTGTGTGTCAGCATTACCGATCCAGGGATGACACTGAAGCACAGAGACTTGACCATCTGAGGTTGGGTCGCTACAAGATGGTATCAGAGCACACGCTGAGTGTAGGACACGACCACTAAGATAAACCCTAGGTCACACTTCTCTTCTCATTTCTGACTTCTCTCCATTTTCTACTCTTTAGGATGACGGAGATGAAGAACAAGTTTGCACAACCGGATGAAGACCCACCTTTTGGACGCCACTTGAAGGAAGTCACTAGGTACTTGAACATTGGAATACCAAGCTTCACCGGGACGTACAATGCCACTTTACCAGAAGAAGAGCGCTGGATGATTCAAGTACAAGTTCCAGGAAGGACGTTCTCGCCAACCTCTAAACCCATAGAGTTTTCTTTCGAAGCACCCACCTGGAGTCTAGGCAAGAGCATGGCAGCCCACATCACCATTGGACGCATTGGAGAAGTTTACAACAGGGAACTTAAGGACACCATTTACCAAATATGTGGGAGCCGAGACGAGCAATGGGAAGTAATCAGCACCAGGAAGGATAGATCCATTGCAGCTTTCATTCAGGAGTTAAACCAGCACATTCAACTCTAGGAGAACCAAATGTGCGCGGATATGATGGACTTGAAGAAGGCGAAGACTAGAATCATCGAGCTGGAGGAAGAACTCAAGTTTACACGCGATGAGTATGACGAGGAAATCAAGACACTACTGGAGAAGAATGACGACCTGGTTAAGAAGATCGGAGTATTCATGGGAGGACCAACGCCAATAGAGGAAGAAGAACCCAAGGAGATACGCCCCGAGGACTACATCATCATCGGCGACACCGATTCCGATCCTAGTGATGATGACTATGAAGACGAAGCTGGAGCAGACGTCATGGAGTCTTCCACCGATCAAAACTTCTAGATGACTACCATATATCACTAGTATTCCCCCATGTATTTAGTAGTAATTGAGAACTTGTGAGATAGTTCTAGACCGTTTGTATGCCCTTGCTTGATTGATTGAGTGAAATGATTGTGTTTGTCTCATGTGCATATGGGTAGTGCCTTCTCATTAGACCCCTTTTCTATTCTAATCTCTTCCATCTAAACCCATCAGATGCCTCCAAGACATGACACCGGTTTTTCCTTCCCGCCGGAGCTCACCCAGTTGATCCAGCAGCAGAATGCCTTGATGCAATTGCTAGTTCAGAACCAGGGCAACAACAACAACAACAATAACCCACCGCCAGTGGACAACCTAGCCCGTTTTCTAAGGTTACAACCATCGGTATTTTCAAGTAGCACCGAGCCTATAGTTGCTGTGATTGGCTATGCCGTATTGGAAGGGAGTTGACCACCGTAGGTTGCACAGATGCTGAGAGGGTGCGCTTTGCCGCACATCAATTGGATGGACCAACAGCCTCATGGTGGGAAAATTGCACACCCACTTTTCCTGTAGCCAACGTCACTTGGGACCAGTTTTAGCAAGCTTTCCGCACCGCCCATGTCTCAACTGGAGCTATGCAGATGAAGAAGCGGGAGTTCCGCAACCTACGCCAGGGGAACTGTACTGTGGCTCAGTACGTGGATGAGTTTAGCAAGTTATCACGCTATGCCCCTGATGATGTGGCCACAGATGACGTGAAGTAGGAGAAGTTTGTGGAAGGGCTGAATGATGAGATGAGCATGCAGTTGATGGTAGCAACCTTCAACAACTACCAGGAGTTGGTAGATAAGGCTCTTATGATTGAAGGGAAACAACAGCAGATTGAGAGCCGCAAGAGAAAGTATGGACAAGGAAAGTATAACTCAGGAGCTCAGCAGAAGCCTCGCCTAACCCCGAACTTGGGAGGACTTGTTCACAACCATGGAGGTCACAACCACACTGGAGGAGGATCACATAACCACAGTGGTGCTAAGAATGGGAATGGGATCGGAGCTAATAACAATCAGAACCGCTCCAACCCGTCCACTCCCGCCAAAAGAGACTTAAGTCAGGTTACCTGTTTTAAGTGCGGGAAGGCAGGGCACTATGCCAATGATTACCCCGAAGGAAGGAATGGAAACGGAAATGGAAGCGTTGGGAAGAAGCCCAATCCATTCAACAAAGGACAAGTGAACCACGTTAACATGGAGGAGGTTGAAGAGCAGCCGGACGCGGTAATAGGTAAGTTTTTGGTTAAGTCATTTACTGCTCTTGTTCTTTTCGATACTGGTGCATCGCATTCCTACATATCAAGGGGATTTGTGGATAAGTTTAAACAACCAACCCAAACCCTTAGGACCCCTCTTTTAGTGAGTTCACCCGGAGCAGAATATATGGCTAGCCGATGGTGTGATCAGATACCCTTAACCATTGGCACACATGTGTTTCCGTCCGACCTAATTATCTTGGAGTCGCAAGGATTGGATGTGATATTGGGTATGGACTGGATGTCAAAGTATGGAGGAAGCATTGACTGTGCAAGTAAGTCGATTTATCTCACCACCCCGGAGGGAAAAAGGATTAAGTATGTGTCTAGGCATGTGCCAAAAAGGAGCCAAGTGAATGCCCTTACGGGAGTTGTTCAGGAGGAAGTGCCGGTAGTAAAGGATTACCCGGATGTTTTCCCAGAGGAGTTACCAGGCATGCCACCGAACAGAGACATTGAGTTTTTGATAGAGATGTTGCCAGGTACAGGACCAATATCCAAGAGACCCTATCGGATGCCCGCAAATGATCTGGAAGAAATTAAGAAACAGATCAAGGAGTTATTGGAGAAAGGATACATCCGAAGAAGTTCATCACCTTGGGGAGCCCCAGTACTTTTGGTTGAGAAGAAGGATAAATCCCTAAGGATGGTTGTTGATTATCGAGCCTTGAATGAAGTGACGATAAAGAACAAGTACCCACTACCGATGATCAATGATCTGTTTGATCAGTTGCAAGGAGCTAAAGTGTTCTCAAAGATCGATTTACGATCAGGGTATCATCAGTTGAAGATACGAGAGAAGGACATACCAAAGACAGTGTTCACAACGCGATATGGATTATATGAGTACACGGTCATGTCGTTTGGACTGACTAACGCCCCTGCCTATTTCATGAGCATGATGAACGGAGGTGTTCATGGAGTATTTGGACAAGTTTGTTGTGGTGTTTATTGATGATATCATGGTATACTCGAAGAACGAGGAGGAGCACAAAGAGCATTTGCGTTTAGTTCTCGAGAAGCTCAGGGAACACCAGTTGTATGCTAAGTTTAGCAAATGCGAGTCTTGGCTGAAGGAAGTAGGATTCCTTGGACATGTTATATCAGGAGAAGGTATAACAGTAGACCCCAGCAAGGTTCAGTCAGTCACTGAATGGTTGGCACCCACCTCAGTTAGTGAGATCCACAGTTTTCTTGGACTCGCAGGATACTACCGGAGATTCATTGGGAATTTTTCCAAGATTGCAAAACCAATGACTGAACTATTGAAGAAGGATACCAAGTTTAAATGGACAGAAAATTGTGAAGCAAGTTTCCTGGAGTTGAAGAAACGTTTGACTATAGCCCCAGTGCTAGTACTGCCAGATATACATAAGAAGTTCCAAGTGTATTGCGATGCCTCTCGCTTAGGACTTGGATGTGTGCTTATGCAGGACGGAAGAGTTGTTTCGTATGCCTCACGACAACTAAAACCTCATGAGTTGAATTATGCTACGCATGATTTGGAGCTAGCAGCCGTAGGGCATGCGTTGAAGACTTGGAGACATTACCTTATTGGAAACCGTTGTGATGTGTACACGGATCACAAGAGTTTGAAGTACATCTTCACCCAGAAGGAGCTGAACCTTAGGCCGAGGAGATGGTTGGAGCTTATAAAGGATTATGACATGAAGCTACACTATCATCCAGGAAAGGCCAATGTCGTAGCAGACGCATTGAGTTGGAAGAGTTATGCTAATATCCTTGAAAGTAAAGGACTGCCGAAGGAATTAGCAAAGGACATCATGGAACCTCGATTAGAGATTGTACCTAGAAGGTTCATTGCCACAATGGAGGTTCAGTCGACATTGCTGGACAAGATTCGAGAAGCTCAGAAAGATGATAAAGAGATTGCCGAGATAAAGGAGAAGATGGGCAAAGGAAAGGCCAAAGGTTTTCGTGAAGATGAGCACGATACCTTATGGTTTGAGGACCGAGTTTATGTGCCCAACAACCAGGAGATCAAGAAGTTAATACTTCAAGAGGCCCATGACTCACCATACTCGATACACCCCAGAAACACCAAGATGTATTTGGATTTGAAGGAACATTTCTGGTGGACTAGTATGAAGAAGGATATTGCCGAGTATGTAGCCGTATGTGATGTATGTCCGAGAGTTAAGGCAGAACATCAGAAGCCGGCAGGACTGTTACAGCCTATGCCGATACCCGAATGTAAGTGGGATAAACTGGGCATGGACTTTATCACCGGATTACCCAGGACTAAAGCAGGATATGATTCCATATGGGTAGTAGTTGATCGTTTGACCAAAGTAGCTCACTTCATCCCAGTGAAAACCACCTATACAAGTGCAAAGTTGGCCAAGATCTATATGTCCAGGATCGTATGTCTGCATGGAGTTCCGAGGACCATCGTATCAGATCGAGGAACACAGTTTCCTTCAAAGTTTTGGCATCAGTTACACCAGACTCTGGGAACGAGATTGGAGTTCAGTACAGCGTTTCACCCGCAGACAGATGGACAGACTGAGAGAGTCAATCAAATTTTGGAGGACATGTTGAGAGCCTGTGCGCTAGATTATGGATCTAGTTGGGATGACAATTTGCCGTATGCAGAGTTCTCATACAACAATAGCTACCAAGCCAGTTTGAAGATGGCACCGTTTGAAGCCATGTATGGACGCAGGTGCAGAACACCGTTGATGTGGGATGAGGTAGGAGACCGACAGTTGTTTGGACCAGACTTGATTAAAGAATCTGAGGAGAAGGTAAAATTGATCCGAGACCGACTGAAGATTGCTCAGTCTAGGCAGAAGAGTTATACAGACTCAAAACGCAAGGAGGTAACCTACGAAATTGGAGATAGAGCATATCTGCGAGTATCGCCCTTGCGAGGAGTGAAACATTTTGGAGTTAAAGGAAAGTTAGCCCCGAGATTTGTAGGACCGTATCGCATTTTGGAACGGATGGGAGAAGTTGCCTACAAGTTGGAGTTACCTAAGGGATTGTCAGGAGTCCATGATGTCTTCCATGTTTCACAGCTGAAGAAGTGTCATGTTGAGATGGCTGATATACCATTAAGAGATACAGTACCCTTGGAGGCGATTCAGTTGGATAGTGATTTGACTTACAAGGAGAAGCCAGTTAAGATTCTTGAGTTTGCCAGCAGAGTCACCCGCAGTAAGGTTATCAAGTTTTGCAAAGTTCAATGGAGCCACCATACCGAGGATGATCTCCGCAAGGACCACCCATACCTATTTTCTAGCTAACCCGAAGCTCGAGGGCGAGATTCATCTTAAGGGGGGTAGGTTTGTAACATCCCAAATTTTCAATTTGGAATGTTATACATAGATCATCCATGCATATCATGATTTATTGCATTTCCGTTCCGCAATCCTCGAAATCCTAAGCAACTCAAGGACCCACGGAGAGAGTGGGGATTTTCCGGTTTTCATATTTGATTTTTTTATCAAATAATGAAACGAGGATTTTGATTTTAATAATTTTTCTCTCCGAGAAATATTTCATATTAAATCAAATGAGTGGAGATAATATGACTTCTCCAAAATAATTGAAATATTGGAGGAAAATATTAAAATCATTTATTGGATTTTATTTGGTTTTATTCGGATTTTATTTGCATTAGAAAAATTGCACGTTTTCAAATTTTCATTTTAGGGCCAAGAAAATGTTCAGGTCGTCCTAAATATTTTATTTAGACGGTGAAAATTTGTTTTGGCATTTTTAGGTTTTTATTTATTTATTTTAGGATTTTATTTCGGTCAGCGAAGTTTTAAAAAAAAGGGTTCCCGCGCCGACTGGGCCTAAGGCCCAGCCGTGCCAGGCCGCCGCCGCCTCCTCCGCACGTGCGCGCGCCGCCGCCGCCGCCACTCGGACCGGAGTCTGAGTTGGACTCCGCCTCTGCCGCGCCTTGCCCCCTCCTCCAAGTCGCTGCCCCACCCCCTTTATATACGCCGCCACCCCGCCCCCAACACCACACCACCGCCGCCGCCGCCCGCGCCACGCCAAGCCGCTTGCCGTCGCCGGCACCGCCATCGCCGCAGCTCGCGCCACCGCCCCGCAAGCCGCCGCCCGCCGCTGCCTCGCCTCACCAGAGGTAGCCGCCGCCCGCCGCTGCCTCGCCTCACCAGAGGTAGCCGTCGCGCCCCGCCGCCTGTTTTTTTATAAAGACCGTTCGGTTTTTTTAGAAACCCTAGATCCATTTTTTTCGGATTCGCCGTTTTTTTTCTCGGTTCTTCTAGTTAGCGGACGTTCGTCCGAACGTTCGTTTTAACGAATGGTTCCTCGCCCGTTAGTTACAACTAACGAACGCTCGTTCATTAGTCTGTTCATGAGTTTTCTTTTATCGGATTTATTCCGCGATTTTCTCTGATCGCGATTTCTGATCCGATCTTAGATTCTGTTTATCTTTTCGCTCGTTTATCAGAATCAGGTGATTCAAGCGCCTAGAGTTTCGTCCCGAAACCCTCTTTCCGTTTAACCAACTCAAACAAGTTTTCGCTACTGTAAAATTTGACCTAAGTTCAAATTAGTAAACGAAGTGGTTTTCTTTCACCGTTTGACTTTCGTTGCTTCGTTTGATTTGATTCTTTTTGCGTACCGGAGTTCTTAAGTTGAACTTTCTGGTCAACCTCTTTTATTTGAGTTTAGCTTGTGCATCGTTGCTTGTTACTTATGTATGTTATTGTTTGCTTGCGATAGAATTCCCGGAGTGCGAAGCGTGTTACTACGAGTCTCTAGAATTCGCGGATCGTCAGCAAGGCAAGTAACACTTTGATCATATCCCATTATTACCCAGTTTTTGTGCATTAGTTCCAATCCTCAAACATTGCATGATTAGGATGTCATTAACTTGTGGGTTGGGAAGTAGTTGCTAAGGTAGAACCTATTGCCCTATTATATTCAAACCCTTGGGAGTTACTTCTATGTTTTGCTTATATTGCTATTCTATGCTCGTAGACGTGGTTTGGGTTTGAGTGAAATTCATGACAGATGTGAGATTGTTAATTAATGGCTCAACTTAAGGTGGCAACTTAATCAAACAACTGGGTGGATTGAGGCACCTGGGGAACCCAGTGTTGTCTGTATTTTTTTTGGAAATCCCGGGGTACCCGTGTGATCTTCCTATGGACCGCCACCCAGGCTCAAAGGGAACTGAGATGATTCATGCTAGAAACTTCCGTGTGCAGCCACAAGCTATTATGGGCTCTAGCATAGTTGAGTAAGTTACGTGAAGCTCTTGAAGAGCTAGATCAGCAGGTAGTGGGTTTTGTAGGTTTGGTATGGTCTACCCATAGTAGAGAGTTAACGTTTCTGAAAGACTGTGTCTCGGTCATCCGTTTCTCAAACACCATGTAGTGCGAGAAATCCAACGGAGGCGATCGAGTGTTGTGGGGAAAAGTGCGCAAACCTCTGCAGAGTGTACAATCTAATCATGGTTAGCCGTGTCCCCGGTTATGGACAATTCTTGAGTATCTAGTACTTGGGTTATCACATGTATCTCACCATGTTTAATTAATACTGTTGGGTTGTTAATCACTTTAATTGGGATTGTGTTGGGGGTACCTTCTCAATGATGTTTCAACCACCATGTTAGTTAAATTAAAATCTATTCCTTTGTTGTAGGGAAAATTGGCTTTTCGCAAAAACTATAACCATACAGCTTTCCACCAGCCATATATGCATGTAGTGATAGCATTATTCTGTTTCTGCTCTACTGTGTTATTTTGCCAGCATATTCCATGTGCTGACCCGTTTTCGGGCTGCAACGTATTATGTTGCAGACTTTTCAGACGAGGAGTAAGGTTCGTTAGGTCGTTGCCGTGCAGCTCAGCTATGTCGTTGGAGTTGATGGACTCACCTTATCTTCCAAGCCTTCCGCTGTTATCGCATTAGATGGCCTTAAGCCATTTTCTTGTAATAAGTTCTCTTCGGATACATTCGATGTAATAAGTGTGTGATTGCTACTCTGTTATAAATCCTTCGAGTATTGTGTGTGTCAGCATTACCGATCCAGGGATGACAATGAAGCACAGAGACTTGACCATCTGAGGTCGGGTCGCTACACCCTCGTAGATGCACAAAGCGATAGCTACTCGCAACCAACGCGATTAGGGGTTGTCAAGCCCTTCACAGTCACTTACGAGAGTGAGATCTGATAGATAGAATATTTTTGGTATTTTTGATATAAAGATGCAAAAAAGTAAAGGCAAAGTAAATAGGAAAACAATATAAAAGTAATGTAGATTGATATGATGAGAATAGACCCGGGGGGCATAGGTTTCACTAGTGGCTTCTCTCAAGAGCATAAGTATTCTATGGTGGGTGAACAAATTACTGTTGAGCAATTGATAGAATTGTGCATAATTATGAGAATATCTAGGCATGATCATGTATATAGGCATCACGTCCGTGACAAGTAGATCGAAATGATTCTGCATCTACTACTATTACTCCACTCATCGACCGCTATCTAGCATGCATCTAGAGTATTAAGTTATAAACAGAGTAACGCCTTAAGCAAGATGACATGATGTAGAGAGATAAATTCATGCAATATGAAATAAACCCCATCTTGTAATCCTCGATGGCAACGATACAATACGTGCCTTGCTGCCCCTTCTGTCACTGGGTAAGGTCACCGCAAGATCGGACCCAAAGCTAAGCACTTCTCCCATGGCAAGAACTACCAATCTAGTTGGCCAAACCAAATGGATAATTCGAAGAGACTTGCAAAGATAACCAATCATGCATAAAAGAATTCAGAGAAGATTCAAATATTATTCATAGATAGACTTGATCATAAACCCACAATTCATCGGTCTCAACAAACACACCGCAAAAACAAGATTACATCGAATAGATCTCCACAAGAGAGGGGGAGAACTTTGTATTGAGATTCAAAGAGAGAGAACAAGCCATCTAGCTACTAACTATGGACCTGAAGGTCTGAGGTAAACTACTCACACTTCATCGGAGGGGCTATGATGATGTAGAAGCCCTCCGTGATGACGGCCCTCTTCCGGCGAAGCTCCGGAACAGGCCCCAAGATGGGATCTCGTGGATACAGAAAGTTGCAGCTGTGGAATTAGGTCTTTGGCTCCTGTTCTGATCGTTTGGGGGTATGTGTGTATATATAGGAGGAAGGAGTACGTCGGTGGAGCACCAAGGGGCCCACGAGGCAAGGGGGCACGCCCTAGGGGGGGCGCCCCCCACCCTCGTGACCACCTCTTTGATCCCTTGCAGTAGGGTCCAAGTCTCCTGGATCACGTTCGGTGAGAAAATCATGTTTCCGAAGATTTTATTCCATTTGGACTCCGTTTGATATTCTGTTTATCCGAAACACTGAAATAGGCAAAAAAACATGAATTCTGGGGTGGGCCTCCGGTTAATAGGTTAGTCCCAAAAATAATATAGAAGTGGAAAATAAAGCCCAATATAGTCCAAAACAGTAGATAATATAGCATGGAGCAATCAAAAATTATAGATACGTTGGAGACGTATCAGCGGGCGTGGGCGACGGGGTAGCGGGCCGCGGGGGCCGCGGTTGGGCCCGGTGGGCTTCGGTGATGTGGGCGCGGAGGCGCCACGTGGCGGCCCCTGGTAGGCCGCGGGCGGCGGCGCGATTTGTCCGGCATCGCCCGGATGTGTCCGGCGGCGCGGAGGGGAAAATTTTAGGGTTAGGGTTGGAATTGCCTCAGATTTGGACGGGGAAGACTAATTTATAGGTAGAGGGAGCTAGGAGACTCCAAATGGAGTGTGGTTTTCGGCCACGCGATCATGATCGAACGGCCGAGAGGATGGAGGGGGTTTGGACGGGTTTTGGGCCAGTTTGGAGGGGTGTTGGGCTGCAACACACATGAGGCCTTTACGGTTTCTTGGTTAACCGTTGGAGTATCAACCGAAGTCCAAATGGCACGAAACTTGACAGGCGGTCTACCAGTAGTGTACCAAGGCCGTTTGGCAAGTCTCGGTCCAATCCGAGAATATTTAACACCCGCACACGAAAAGAAGCAAAAGGGGACGCCGGAGGACGTAGGAGCGCCGGAATGCAAAACGGACAACGGGGAAAAAGCTTGGATGCCTGAGACAAACATATATGCAAATGCGATGCACATGATGACATGATATGAGATGCATGACAAGGACAAAATCAAAACAAAGACAAAACCCAACCACGAGGGAATATCATAACTTAGTGCCGAAAATGGCAAGAGTTGGAATAAAAATATGGCAAGTTACATACGGGGCGTTACAACACTCCACCACTACGAAAGGATCTCGTCCCGAGATCTAGGACTGGAAAAACTCCGGATATTCGAAACAGAGGTGGTCCTCGCGTTCCCAGGTGGCTTCATGGTCGGAATGATGTGACCACTTCACTTTCAGGAATTTGATAGACTTGTTGCGAGTCTTGCGCTCAGTTTCTTCAAGAATAGCAACGGGATGCTCATGATAAGACAGGTCTTCTTGGAGATCAATCTCTTCGAAGTTGATGGTGCGGTCAGGAGTCTTGAAACACTTGCAAAGTTGGATGGAAGCTCAAGTTGACAGGCGAGATCGCCTCTTTTGCCAATGATCTTGAAAGGACCCACGTATCTAGGGGCAAGCTTCCCTTTGATACCGAAGAGATGAGTACCTTTCATTGGAGAGACGCGGAGGTAGACATGGTCTCCGATCTCGAAAGCCAAGTCACGATGCTTGCTATCATAGTAACTCTTCTGGCGTGATTGCGCGGCTTCGAGATTTTCACGAATGACTTTGCACATTTCTTCAGCCTCTATGATCAAGTCATTGCCAAGAAGTTGGCGTTCACCAGTCCCTGGCCAATTAAGAGGAGTACGGCACTTTCTGCCATAGAGAATCTCGAATGGGGCCTTGCCCGAACTCGCTTGGAAGCTGTTGTTGTAGGAGAACTCGGCATATGGAAGGCAATCTTCCCGCTTCATACCGAAAGAAATGACACATGCCCTAAGCATATCTTCAAGAATTTGATTTACTCGCTCGACTTGTCCACTAGTTTGAGGGTGAAAAGTTGTGCTGAAGCGAATGTTGGTGCCCATGGCCTTCTGAAAGGAATCCCAGAACTTAGAAGTGAAGATGCTTCCACGATCTGAAGATATCAGCTACGCAATGCCGTGCAACGAGACAATCCTGGAGGTATATAGCTCTGCCAACTAAGCTGTTGTGATAGATTCTTTGATAGGAAGAAAATGAGCCACTTTAGTGAGCTTGTCGATGACAACGAAGATAGCATCATTGCCACGCTTGGACTTGGGAAACCCAGTCACGACGTCCATCTCAATATGGTCAAACTTCCATTCTGGAATGGCAAGATGTTGGAGGAGACCAGCTGGTCGTTGGTGTTCTGCTTTCACTCTTCTGCAGACATCACATTCATTCACGAACTGAGCAATCTCGCACTTCATTCGAGTCCACCAATACGACTGCTTAAGGTCATGGTACATCTTTGTACTTCCAGGATGAATAGATAGGAGTGAGCCTCGTTCATAGTGACTTTACAAAGGTCACCCTTAGGAACAACAACGCGATCCTCGAAGAAAAGAGTATCTTTGTCATCAAGGCGATAGCACTTGTACTTGGGTTGGCTCTTGGCAATCCCAATCTTCACCTTCTTCACCATGGCATCAAGAAGTTGAGCCTCACGAATCTGATCTTCCAAAGTAGGAGAGACTTGGAGGTTGGCAAGGAATCCTTGAGGAACAACTAGAAGATTAATTTTGCATAAAGCTTCACAAAGATCCGGTTGATAGGGCTTGAGAATCAAACTGTTGCAGTAAGCCTTCCTGCTCAAAGCGTCAGCAATGACATTGGCCTTGCCTGGGGTATACTCAATACTCGGATTATACTCTTGAATCATCTCGACCCAACGAGTCTGCCTCAGGTTGAGGTTGGGCTGAGTGAAGATGTACTTGAGACTCTTATGATCAGTGAAGATGTCCACTTTTCTTCCCAACAAGAGATGTCTCCAAGTTAAAAGAGCATGAACAACTGCCGCCAACTCGAGGTCATGAGTGGGGTAGTTCTTTTCGTTGGGCTTCAACTGGCGAGAGGTATAGGCCACAACTTTATTCTCTTGCATTAACACAGCACCGAGACCTTAAAGGGAAGCATCACAGAAAACCTCGAATGTTTTGGATTCATTAGGAGGAGTCAGAACTGGAGCTGTGACTAACTTCTCTTTGAGGGTGTTGAAAGCGATGTCATAATCAGGTGTCCACATGCTTCTGGAGGAGGTTGGAAAGAGGCTTCGCGATCTTAGAGAAATTCTCAACGAACCTTCGACAATAGCTTGCGAGCCCAAGAAAGACACCTTCTTAGGATTAACAGTTATGCCCTTGGCGGAGATGATATGCCCAAGGTAGAGAACCTCATCGAGCCAAAACTCGCACTTTGAAAACTTCGCATAGAACTGATGTTCTCTGAGTTTGTCCAACACCAATCTCAAGTGCTTGGCATGATCCTCTTTGTTCTTGGAAAAGACCAAAATGTCATCGAGATAGACCAAGACAAAGTCATTTGTGTAGGGGTTGAAGATGAAGTTCATCATGCGAGAGAATGTTGGAGGAGCGATGACAAGGCCGAAATACATGACAGTGTATTCATAGGAACCATAGCTTGTTCTGAATGCTGCCTTGGGGATATCTTGTTCACGAATGCGAATCTGATGATAGCCCATATGGAGGTCAAGCTTGGAGAATACTTGAGCACCCTTGAGTTGTTCGAAAAGCTCATTGATGTTGGGAAGTGGGTACTTGTTCTTTATGGTCTTCTTGTTCAATGGACGGTAGTCGACGCAGAGTCGGTCCGTGCCATCCTTCTTCTTGACAAAAAGAACACCACAATCCCATGGAGAAGAACTTGGTCGGATCAGACCCATACGCTCTTGTATATCGAGTTGTTTCTTCAGCTCCTTCAACTCTTCTGGTCCAAGCTTGTAAGGACGTTTGCAAACAGGTTCTGTGCCAGGCTCGAGATCAATGACGAATTCAACTGGCCGGTGAGGAGGCATTCCTGGAAGCTCTTCTGGAAAGACGTCTTGATATTCAGAAACGACTGGAATCTGAGAGATGGCATCCAACTCGCCCTTCTCATTGAGAGAAAACAGTCGAATGGTATCATCACGAGCGGCAAAAATGATCACATCCTCAGACGAGTGTGTCAATTGAATCTGCCTGGCAGCACAATCAAGTTGAGCCTTGTGCTTAGAAAGCCAGTCCATGCCGAGAATTAGATCAATATCCGACTGACCAAGAACAATTGGAGAGGACAGAAACTTATAGTCGCCCATCTTGATAGTAACATCCGGGACGCAATTGTTAGATGTCATTTTCTTGCCCGGGGACACAATCTTCAACGGGAAAGGAATCTTTTCAGTCACAAACTCATGCTTGGCAACAAAAGGTCTTGAAATGAAAGAAAGTGATGCACCAGTATCAAAAAGAACTTTTGTAGGAATATAGTTAACAGGAAGGTTACCCATGATCACTTCTGTCGTGGAATTGTCACAGCAGATGTCCTAGTGTGAGGACTTAATCGTGAGGCCAACGCATCTTTGTAGTAGCTTGAGAGGGGTTGAGCGAAATCGAGAGACGCAACACAAGACAAGGATTTAGACAGCTTCGGGCCCCGAAAAACATCATCCGGTAATAACCCTACATGATGTTTGTGGCTATATCTCATCATGCTTATGAAAGAGTCGCCGGTAAGCCGGCTCTCCTCTAATTGTGTCTAGCCCTAGATATTATTGTTTCTTTTTTGTCCCTCTTGGGGTGCCCTGCCCCTCCTTATATAAGTTGAAGGGGCGGGTTACATGTGGAGTCCTATTAGGATTAGGACTAGTCTATTACAAGTGGAATCCTAGTCTGCCCCCTTAAGGGAAAACTCCTTATGCCTTTCCTCGTAAACCGGACCACCATAACATGAGCCGGCCTTCTGGGCCTTGGGCCTAGTCTTCTATCTGACCTGCCGTTGGGGTCATCAGTAAATCACCAAATACGTGTCGGGTCTTTGTGAGCCGCCAAGTCCGGCCGGGTCATACGTCCGGCCGGGTCATACCGCGGGGTATATCCCCGACATTAGCCCCCAGTTTAATTTGGATTTATCCATGTTAAACTGATCTTGATCACCCTTAAGTCCTTGTTATTTCCTCCTTTTGGAAAATCTAGGTTAGTAGACCATCTTCATGATCAATTGGCTTCTCACAGAAATATATTGTGAAGAATATTTGATTCAGCTCCCAATGCTTAACAAAAATATTGGTCTTGAAATACTCATCTGATTTGCAGCCGGCTTGTAGAACTTGCCGGTTTATCATTGCCAAAATATCCGGTTTGTAAATATTGATAGCACCGGGTCATAATTGTTGCCGACGCCGGGTCATAGTTATTGGTGACGCCGAGTCATGATTGTTGGTGACGCCGGGTCATGATTGTTGCAGACACCGGGTCAATCTGGTTTGCTCAAAACTGAAAATTGGAAAACATTTCTCCCTTATATGCATATTATCTGTAGCCCCCAAGTCTTGAGCAGAACAAAGTGATGGCTTAAGACTTGCTTCAATATAAATACTACCACTTTGAAGAAATCCATGTTTGTTCATCTCAGTCACTAGTAAAGACTGAATACTCCATATATGTAGCCCCCAAGTGTTGGGTTGTCATGCTTGCAGCAACCTGGGACTTGTAATTGCCTAATGCCCACAAAAACTTCAACCAATGTAGCACCCAAGGGCTGGGTCATTAAGCAATAATGAGCAGGGACTTTGTAAATATGATCATGTAGACTTGAGCAGCAACGTGTAGCCCTGATACGTCTCCCACGTATCTATAATTTTTGATTGCTACATGCTATATTATCTATTGTTTTGGACTATATGGGGCTTTATTTTCCACTTTTATATTATTTTTGGGACTAACCTATTAACCAGAGGCCCAGCCCAGAATTGCTGTTTTTTCCTATTTCAGTGTTTCGGATAAACGGAATATCAAACAGAGTCCAAACGGAATAAAATCTTCGGGAACGTCATTTTCTCACCGAACGTGATCCAGGAGACTTGGACCCTGCTCCAAGGAACAAAAGAGGCGGTCACGAGGGTGCCCCCCCTAGGGCGCGCCCCCTTGCCTCGTGGGCCCCTTGTTGCTCCTCCGGCGTACTTCTTCCTCCTATATATACACATGTACCCCCAAACGATCATAACAGGAGCCAAAAACCTAATTCCACCGTCGCAACTTTCTGTATCCATGAGATCCCATCTTGGGGCATGTTCCGGAGCTCCGCCGGAAGAGGGCCGTCATCACGGAGGGCTTCTACATCATCCTAGCCCCTCCGATGAAGTGTGAGTAGTTTACCTCAGACCTTCAGGTCCATAGTTAGTAGCTAGATGGCTTCTTCTCTCTCTTTGAATCTCAATACAAAGTTATCCCCCTCTCTTGTGGAGATCTATTTGATGTAATCTTCTTTTTGCGGTGTGTTTGTTGAGACCGATGAATTGTGGGTTTATGATCAAGTCTATCTATGAATAATATTTGAATCTTCTCTGAATTCTTTTATGTATGATTGGTTATCTTTGCAAGTCTATTGGAATTATCCGTTTGGTTTGGCCAACTAGATTGGTAGTTCTTGCCATGGGAGAAGTGCTTAGCTTTGGGTTCGATCTTGCGGTGTCCTTACCCAGTGACAGAAGGGGCAGCAAGGCACATATTGTATCGTTGCCATCGAGGATAACAAGATGGGGTTTATTTCATATTGCATGAATTTATCTCTCTACATCATGTCATCTTGCTTAATGCATTACTCTGCTTTTAACTTAATACTCTAGATGCATGCTAGATAGCGGTCGATGAGTGGAGTAATAGTAGTAGATGCAGAATTGTTTTGATCTACTTGTCATGGACGTGATGCCTATATACATGATCATGCCTAGATATTCTCATAACTATGCTCAATTCTGTCAATTGCTCAACAGTAATTTGTTCACCCACCATAGAATACTTATGCTCTTGAGAGAAGCCACTAGTGAAACCTATGGCCCCGGGTCTATTCTCATCATATCAATCTCCATCACTTTAATCTTGTTTTGCTTTTTTACTTTGCTTTTACTTTTTACTTTGCATCTTTATACCAAAAATACCAAAAATATTATATCTATCAGATCTCACTCTCGTAAGTGACCGTGAAGGGCTTGACAACCCCTAACCGCGTTGGTTGCGAGTAGCTATCGCTTTGTGCAGGTACGAGGGACTTGAGCGTGGGCTCCTACTGGATTGATACCTTGGTTCTCAAAAACTGAGGGAACTACTTACGCTACTCTGCTGCATCATCCCTTCCTCTTCGAGGAAAACCAACACAAGCTCAAGACGTAGCAAGAAGGATTTCTGGCGTCGTTGTCGGGGAGTCTACGCAAAAAGTCAACATACCAAGTACCCATCGCAATCCCTATCTCTCGCATTACATTATTTGCCATTTGCCTCTCGTTTTCCTCTCCCTCCAATTCACCCTTGCCGTTTTATTCGCCCTCTCTCTCTCTCTCCCTATCCTCCCTCTCTATTTGGCTCTTTTTGCCCGCTTGCTCAACCGAGATTTGGTGATCTTCACCTTAAAAGATTAGAGGAGATCGAAACCAATGTTAGGAAGTTTATGGTTTTGCAATTTGAGCATAATAATTTCTTTAGAAACGAGCTTAAGGAACAAAAAAGTTCTATGAGTTATATGAATAAAGAGCTTGATGATATGTCTAAAGAATTTGAAGGTATAAGATCCCAAATTACTCGTCTAGAAAAGATGAATGCTGAAATTTTGGACATGCAAGCCACCTTAGTTAATAAGATGGCTGCTAAACCGGATACCTATGAAAATCAAGATGAAGATCTAAAAGTTATTGATGTGTCCCCTATTAAATCTTTATTTTGCAATATTAATCTTGATGAAACTGAATATGATCTTCCTTTACCTAGAAGGCGTTCTAAAAATTCGGAGTATTTAGATCTTAATGATGAAATTGATGAAATTGGGATTGAAAGAAACAAAAATCTAGATGTTGCTAAACCCACTATATTGGATTTCAAGGAATTTAATTATGAAAGTTGCTCTTTAATTGATTGTATTTCCTTGTTGCAATCCGTGCTAAATTCTCCACATGCTTATAGTCAAAATAAAGCCTTCATCGAACATATTGTTGATGCCTTGATGCAATCTTATTAAAAAAAACTTGAGTTGAAAGTTTCTATCCCTAGAAAACTCTATGATGAGTGGGAACCAACTATTAAAATTAAAATTAAAGATCATGAGTTTTATGCTTTGTGTGATTTGGGTGCTAGTGTCTCTACTATTTCCAAGACTTTGTGTGATTTACTAGATTTCCGTAACTTTGATGATTGCTCTCTAAACTTGCATATTGCGGATTCCACTATTAAGAAACCTATGGGAGGGATTAATGATGTTCTTATTGTTGAAAATAGGAATTATGTGCCCATAGATTTCATTGTTCTTGATATAGATTGCAATCCTTCTTGCCCTATTATTCTTGGTAGACCTTTCCTTAGAACGGTTGGTGCGATTATTGATATGAAGGAAGGGAATATTAGATTTCAATTTCCATTAAAAAAGGGCATGGAACACTTTACAAGAAAGAAAATAAAATTACCATATGAAACTATCATGAGAGCCACTTATGGATTGCCTACCAAAGATGGCAATACCTAGATCTATCCTCGCTTTTATGCCTAGCTAGGGGCGTTAAACGATAGGGCTTGTTGGGAGGCAACCCAATTTTATTTTTATTCCTTGCTTTTTGCTCTTGTTTAGTAATAAATAAATTACTTAGCCTCTATTTGGTTGTATTTTTTGTGTTTAAGTGTTTGTGCCAAGTAGAACCGTTGGGAAGACTTGGGGAAAGTCTTGTTGAACTTGCTGTAAAAAACAGAAACTTTAGCGCTCACGAGAACTGCTGTCATTTTTATTTGAAGAGTGCTATTTAGTTAATTCTTTTTGCATATGATTAATAGATAAATCCCTCATGTCCAGCAATTTATTTTAGAATAGGGTTCCAGATCTTGCGCTAGCTACAGATTACTACAGACTGTTCTGTTTTTGACAGATTCTGTTTTTTGTGTGTTGTTTGCTTATTTTGATGAATCTATGGCTAGTAAAATAGTTTATAAACCATAGAGAAGTTGGAATACAGTAGGTTTAACACCAATATAAATAAATAATGAGTTCATTACAGTGCCTTGAAGTGGTCTTTTGTTTTCTTTCGCTAACGGAGCTCACGAGTTTTCTATTTTGAGTTTTGTGTTGTGAAGTTTTCAAGTTTTGGGTGAATTCTTTTGATGGATCATGGAACAAGGAGTGGAAAGAGCCTAAGCTTGGGATGCCCATGTCACCCCCAAGATAATCCAAGGACACCAAAAAGTCAAAGCTTGGGGATGCCCCGGAAGGCATCCCCTCTTTCGTCCACTTCCATCGGTAATTTACTTGGAGCTATATTTTTATTCACCAACATGATATGTGTTTTGCTTGGAGCGTCTTGTATTATTTGTGTCTTTGCGTCTTAGTATTCCACAATCATCCTTGTTGTACACACCTTTTGAGAGAGCCATACATGAATTAAAATTTGATAGAATACTCTATGTGCTTCACTTATATCTTTTGAGCTAAGTAGTTTTGCTCTATGTGCTTCACTTATATCTTTTGAGCTAGATAATTTTGCTCTATGTGCTTCACTTATATCTTTTGAGCATTATAATTTTGCTCTATGTGCCTCACTTAGATCTTTTAGAGCACGGTGGTGGATTTGTTTTAAAGAAACTATTGATCTCTCATGCTTCACTTAAATTATTTTGAGAGTCTCTTAATAGCATGTTAATTTGCTTAATAATAATATGCTTGGTATTCAAGATTTGTGAAACTTTCTTTTGAGTGTGTTGAATACTAAGAAAAGATTGAAGCATGATAATTGTTTTGAGATATGGAGGTGATAATATTAAAGTCATGCTAGTTGAGTAGTTGTGAATTTAAAAAATACTTGTGTTAAGGTTTGTGATTCCCGTAGCATGCACGTATGGTGAACCGTTATGTAATGAAGTTGGAGCAT
This sequence comes from Triticum aestivum, assembly GCF_018294505.1. Taxonomy (NCBI): domain Eukaryota; kingdom Viridiplantae; phylum Streptophyta; class Magnoliopsida; order Poales; family Poaceae; genus Triticum; species Triticum aestivum. Next base: position 136,165,685 of record NC_057800.1, on the reverse strand, counting down.
GATTTGTTTATTGATTGTCTTCCTTATGAGTGGTGGTCGGGGACGAGCGATGGGCTTTTCCTACCAATCTATCCCACTAGGAGCATGCGTGTAATACTTTTCTTTGATAACTTCTAGATTTTTACAATAAATATATGAGTTCTTTATGACTAATGTTGAGTCCATGGATTACACGCACTCTCACCCTTCCACCTTTGCTAGCCTCTCTAATATCGCGCACTTTTCGCCGGTATCATACACCTACCATATACCTTCCTCAAAACAGCCACCATACCTACCTATTATGGCATTTCCATAGCCATTCCGAGATATATTGACATGCAACTTTCCACCATCTAGTTCATCATGACACATTCATCATTGTCATATTGCTTAGCATGATCATGTAGTTGACATAAGTATTTGTGGCAAAGCCACCATTCATAATTTCTTCATACTTGTCACTCTTGATTCATTGCATATCCTAGTACACCGCCGGAGGCATCCATATAGAGTCATACTTTGTTTTAGAATCGAGTTGTAATCATTGAGTTGTAAATAAATAAAAGTGTGATGATCATCATTCAATAGAGCATTGTCCCAATAAATAAAAAGAGAAAGGCCAAAGAAAAAAAGAACTCCCAAAAAAGGAAAATAAATAAAAGGGGGCAATGCTACTATCCTTTTTTCCACACTTGTGCTTCAATGTAGCACCATGATATAGCGAGTCTCATATATTGTGCTTCAAAGTAGCACCATGTTCATCATATAGAGAGTCTCATATGTTGTCACTTTCATCTACTAGTGGGAATTTTACATTATAGAACTTGGCTTGTATATTCTGATAATGGGCTTCCTCAAATTGCCCTAGGTCTTCGTGAGCAAGCAAGTTGGATGCACACCCACTAGTTTCTTTTGTTGAGCTTTCATACATTTATAGCTCTAGTGCATCCGTTGCATGGCAATCCCTACTCACTCACATTGATATCTATTGATGGGCATCTCCATAGCCCGTTGATACGCCTAGTTGATGTCAGACTATCTTCCCCTCCTTTTTTTCTTCTCCACAACCACCATTCTATTCCACCTATAGTGCTATATCCATGGCTCACGCTCATGTATTGCGTGAAGATTGAAAAAGTTTTGAAAAAGTTAGAGTATGAAACAATTGCTTGGCTTGTCATTGGGGTTGTGCATGATTTAAATACTTTGTGTGGTGAAGATGGAGCATAGCCAGACTATATGATTTTGTAGGGATAACTTTCTTTGGCCATGTTATTTTGAGAAGACATAATTGCTTTGTTAGTATGCTTGAAGTATTATTATTTTTATGTCAATATAAACTTTTGTCTTGAATCTTTCTAATCTCAATATTCATACCACAATTAAGAAGATTTACATTGAAATTATGCCAAGTAGCACTCCGCATCAAAAATTCTCTTTTTATCATTTACCTACTCGAGGACGAGCAGGAATTAAGCTTGGGGATGCCTGATACGTCTCCAACGTATCTATAATTTTTGATTTCTCCATGCTATATTATCTACTGTTTTGGACTATATTGGGCTTTATTTTCCACTTTTATATTATTTTTGGGACTAACCTATTAACCGGAGGCCCAGCCCAAAATTGCTGTTTTTTGCCTATTTCAGTGTTTCGGATAAACGGAATATCAAACGGAGTCCAAACGGAATAAAATCTTCGGGAACGTGATTTTCTCACCGAACGTGATCCAGGAGACTTGGTCCCTACTCCAAGGAATAAAAGAGGCGGTCACGAGGGTGGGGGCGCCCCCCCTAGGGTGCGCCCCCTGCCTCGTGGGCCCCTCGTTGCTCCTCCGGCATACTTCTTCCTCCTATATATACACACGTACCCCCAAACGATCAGAACAGGAGCCAAAAACCTAATTCCACCACCGCAACTTTCTGTATCCACGAGATCCCATCTTGGGGCCTGTTCCGAAGCTCCGCCCAAAGAGGGTCGTCATCACGGAGGGCTTCTACATCATCCTAGCCCCTCCGATGAAGTGTGAGTAGTTTACCTCAGACCTTCGGGTCCATAGTTAGTAGCTAGATGGCTTCTTCTCTCTCTTTGAATCTCAATACAAAGTTCTCCCCCTCTCTTGTGGAGATCTATTCGATGTAATCTTCTTTTTGCAGTGTGTTTGTTGAGACAGATGAATTGTGGGTTTATGATCAAGTCTATCTATGAATAATATTTCAATCTTCTCTGAATTCTTTTATGTATGATTGGTTATCTTTGCAAGTCTCTTCGTATTATCCGTTTGGTTTGGCCAACTAGATTGGTAGTTCTTGCCATGGGAGAAGTGCTTAGCTTTGGGTTCGATCTTGCGGTGTCCTTACCCTGTGACAGAAGGGGCGGCAAGGCACGTATTGTATCGTTGCCATCGAGGATAACAAGATGGGGTTTATTTCATATTGCATGAATTTATCTCTCTACATCATGTCATCTTGCTTAAGGTGTTACTCTGCTTTTAACTTAATACTCTAGATGCATGCTGGATAGCGGTCGATGAGTGGAGTAATAGTAGTAGATGCAGAATCGTTTCGATCTACTTGTCACGAAGGTGATGCCTATATACAAGATCATGCCTAGATATTCTCATAACTATGCTCAATTCTGTCAATTGCTCAACAGTAATTTGTTCACCCACCGTAGAATACTTATGCTCTTGAGAGAAGCCAGTAGTGAAACCTATGGCCCCCGGGTCTATTCTCATCATATCAATCTCCATCACTTTAATCTTGTTTTGCTTTTTTACTTTGCTTTTACTTTTTACTTTGCATCTTTATACCAAAAATACCAAAAATATTATATCTATCAGATCTCACTCTCGTAAGTGACCGTGAAGGGCTTGACAACCCATAATCGCGTTGGTTGCAAGTAGCTATCGCTTTGTGCAGGTACGAGGGACTTGAGCATGGGCTCCTACTGGATTGATACCTTGGTTCTCAAAAACTGAGGGAAATACTTACGCTACTCTGCTGCATCATCCCTTCCTCTTTGGGGAAAACCAATGCAAGCTCAAGACGTAGCAAGCCCCCAAGGACCGGCTCACTAAGATAATACTGTACTGAGCTGGGACTTTGTATATAATTCATTGATAATAACATCATATGATGTAATCTCCACCATGGGGCTTTAACCCACGTCCATAAGGTTAAGAGCTTTGTACTCTACCAATTGAGTAGTGGATCTTTCAATATAATGGACTGAGGCTTGTGTACCTTGAATTTTGACAGGAGCAATTGGTAAACCCCAAGGGCCGGCTCATTATAATGTGATGAATCGGGTCTTCAATAAGGCTAGTAAAAATGACTTTGCATTAGCCCCCAAGTGCCATGGTGCATGCTGAAAGTGACATGGGACTTGCATATTTTGATGTAATCTCAATTTGAATAATGTAGCCCCCAAGTGTCGGGTCGTAATCCTGCAGCGACTCGGGACTATTCCTTACATTGTAGAATAAAGTATGTCCATTGATAAAATAATATTCATTGCGCTGAATCGACTTTGAAAACCTCAATCATAATATTGGTTATTGATAACCATAAAAAATCCAGCCATGTTGGCTATTAAAGATTTGAATAATATAATCCGGTTCGGAAAACCGGTTCCTGTGATATTGAATCGTACTGCCGGTTTACGATACCTATGCAGTAAGGGTGATAACCCAATCTTTAGAAGCCAAAACTTCCAAATGTTTATGATTGTCATATATGGCGACTTATCGTCAAAAGCCGAGCCGGGTTAATAGAAACCACACACATGTACTTCAGATATGAGCAAAAAGGTCTCAAGACAAAACCAAAGATTGTTTGCAAAAACTTAAACCAAATAAAAATCAAGGTTTCTGATTCGAATACGATCAGTAAACCATTCCAAAGGGGTTAAGCTAGGATTTGAATACGATCATGTAGCCCCCTAGTGGCTTTGGCGTTGCGCCGATCAAGAGGGTACCGACAGCTATGTTCTCTTTGGTTCGAATACGACCTATGTTTGAACAGGAAGCCCCCAAATGACCTTGAGAGGTTTTTAACAACCCTGATTCGAATACGATCCAAGTCGGACCCAAAAGGGGTTAAGCTATGATTCTAATACGATCAAGAAGCCCCCTAGTGAGTTTGGCAGTGTGCCGATCAAGAGGGTACCGAAAACTATGTTCTCTTTGGTTCGAATACGACCTATGTTTGAACAGGAAGCCCCCAAATGACCATATAAATTTTGGCATCGCGCTGATCAAGAGGGTACCGACAGCTATGCTCGATGAGCAGGAAGCCCCCAAGTGACCATAATAAGATAAGCTGTAAAGCAGGATACCCATGTTTGAACCGCGCATCATGGCAGCAAGTTCTCTTTGGCAACCTTTAATTTTTTTCTGAGAACTCGAATCTTGCGAGAGATTAATTCTTTTTGAACCGGAACTTTAAAACCGGATTTGAAAGCTTCAAAACTTTGTGGGATATAGATTGTCCTTGAGCGGGATGTTTGAACCGGATTTGAGAGCTTCAAAAGCTTTGTAAGAGACAAATTTACCTTGAGCCGGATGTTTGAACCGGATTTGAGAGCTTCAAAGCTTTGCGGGAGAGATATGTCTCTTGAACCGGATTTTAAACCGGAATCTTTATTTTGAACCGACAATTTTTTGACGGCCTTTAAATTTTCATCAATATGGTGGTATCCTCCGGAACCGGGTTATCATTCCCTCCAATGACCCGGAGTTCCCGAGTCATGTCATTGTAGCCCCCAAGTCTCAAGACGACTCGAGTAGTTGGCTTGAGATTCTCCATATTTAACCGTGATATAAACCGACATGAGTTATTCAATAGCATAGTGATATAATAATCCCTTTTTACAGTAGACAATTTGTCCTGCATTGGAAAACTTGTAAGCCAAAGTAATTGCTCTTTTAAAGAAAGCAATATATAATATAAAAATATAATGGATGGATTTCACCTGATATGTTAGGCCGGAAATTATGCGCCGCAGAGTTGATGATCACCATCATGAAGCTGAAATCAATCACGGCCGAGTCGGCCACGGGAGAAGACAGATGAGCCGGCCGCGGTGTTGTAAGCCGGTGCAGACGGGGAGAGTCGGCACCGGCGTTGTAAGGTGGTGTAGACGGGCGAGTCGGGCATATGTTGACGTAGACCGGACTGCGGGGGACGACGGCCTGTGCGCGCTTTATTGGGCAATTCACGTGGTCCTGACGAGTTGATGCGGACTGGACCGCGGGAACGGCGGCTTGCACGCATGTCTGTCGAGCAGCGTGGCATAAACGAATGCTAGTGCATGCACTCTGTATCCGCGGTATAATGGCATAACAAATTGTCCTGTGTAAAAATATTACAGGGCAGAGCAATTGTTCTTTAACAAAAAACAGTAAGTGTTAATAAGATAAATTTAGATGGATATCACCTGATATTTATGAACGACAGATGATCTGTGCATAAAGTCTGTTAGTCAACCCGGAACTTTGAATAGGCCGGACCGCAGGGTGGACGACAAAACAACCGCAGCATCAGAAGCGGCTCGGACAGATGAGTCGGCCGCGGCATTGTAAAACGGAGCGAACGGGCGAGTCGATCGCAGACGCGGTCCCGGTGAGTTGACGTAGACCGGGCTATAGGGGTGGCATCTTGCACACGTCCATTTACCGGGTAACGTGACACGGACGAACGCCGGGCGCAATGTTGTTAGTACGTACTCCACACCCATGGTATAAATCATATTTGTAGTGAACAATTATCCTACGTACAAAAAAATACATCAGAGCGAAGTAGATTGTTTGTCGAAGGAAATTAACATCTACTTAAAAAATATAAGATGAATACCACCTGATTTTATACGACGGATGATCACTATACAGCGTCCGTAGATAACCAAGAATTTTTGTGTTGATCCTTTTAAGGGCTTTGCCAGAGTTTTCCATAGTCTATGTAATCTTCACCTCGCGAACGCCTCGTATATCTTCTGACATGATGAAAAGTGTTTTTTTATTATAACGAAACTGCTCGGGGCAGCGGCTCGCAGGTGCGAAGCAAGGTGAGCCACGGATCGTGGGTGGCTCTCCAAATCGTAGCAGGCTTGACTTATCCACATCCGAATCTCCCTCGAGATTAGGGCCCCCTTTTTTCTTTTTTTTGAAACTGCTCCGTATTCTTTCCTGCATCATTGCCGTCTTTGGAAAATACTGCCTCTGTCCCGACATTGCATAGCAGCCAAACACAAAGAATTTTGACTTGTAGTGTAGATGGCTTTTCATACTGCTTGCAAAAACTGAAAAGCCTTGCACGCAACCATGTTATACAGTGCTTCAAACACCTCCAGCAATTGTAGAGGCTCATCAACGGCTGTAGCATCCAAAAAATCAGTCGGCCGGCTCAACGTGGCCCCGCGGATACAGCAAGGGCGGTTCAAAGCATGGCAAAAGGAGCGGCGGCTCTGTAGTTGTAGGCCGGTTCACTGGCGGAGGCAGAGTCGCGGTCACAGCAGCGAGAAAACACGCCGGCGGGTTACATCGGTTGCTTGCCAGAACGGCTTGGCGCAGTGGCCGAAGGAACGAGGCAAGGCGGCTCGGGCCGCGGCAGCCCGTCGTGGGTTGAGATTGGCGTGCTAGAGGCGACCCGATCGGGGGCGGCGGTTTTAGCCCGCATCGGCTTACTGGCAAGGGTCGTTACGGCCGGGTTGCACAGAGGCGGCGTGGCGATTTAGCTCGTACAGGGGACCCGATGGCGGCTGTAGACGCGAGAGATGACACCATACGGCGGCGAAGTGGCAAAGTCCTCAGCAGACAAAGGGACGACGGCCAGAACCAGCGACCGCGGAGCAAAGTCAAGCATAGGCAGAGGAGTGCCAACGACGGCCACGTCACGGAAGCCGGCATAGTGAGATTGAGGCGGCTCTCGGCAGAAGTGAACGGCGGTACACGGCGAATCACCGAGGTGACGGCGGCTCGCAGCGGCGACTGAAGTAGACCCGGCCAGGCGGACGGTGGCGACTCGAAGGCGGTCAGCTCAAGGCAGAGACAGCAACAAACTTTGAGACGACGGCTCAGACCCGGCCGACGGAAACCGGTGAAGCAGCGGCGGCAGCTTACGGCAGAATCAGCAACGGGCCATCGCGGCGGCTCAGGCGAGTTCACAACGCGGCAAACTACAACAACGCCCGGTTGGCAACGGCGGACTGGTGACTTGAAGGCCAGCCGATGTGAGTCAACAGGGTGGTGATTGTTGCGGCACGCCGGACACCAACGAACAAATTTTCTGATATATGCTGGAATTTTTTTTTTAATCTTAACTGTCACTCCTGGGGTTGATGTACGGTCAGCCAGCGTTTGCAACAATTGTTGGAATAGTACTTAAGCAGAGTGCCTTCATCACGTGATATTGGATTACTATTGTACTACTTTGGATTTGATTTGTCCTCCACATGAATTATTCCAAAAAGCGATTAGTACTCACGCGCTACCACCTGAGCCGGTACGCACTACTAGTACCTTGCTAGTTCACCCGGAAAAGTTACCGATTGCTGCCCCGGGACTTGATCCATCAGCTGAGGTTTGATTGGAGTGGATGAACAGGAGCAGATCAGGCGTGCTCGTGCCCCCGCGTAAGTACGCCAAGGCAGCCGCTAGTCGATCACGGATCACCTCTCCTTGGAACTCCATACGGTCTGGCAGAAACTGCGAAGCAACAGAGCAGAGGCAGCCCGATGCGGTCAATCCAGGTCGGGGTCATTATCCGCTTCCGGTTCTGGTCCATTTTTTTGCATTGCTGTAACCCAAGCACATGTACGCATGATTGGCAACGTACGCCTATCAACTTCCGTGCTCCGGCCACTCTTTGGTGGTCCCTTTTTTTATGCGATGACGTGGAATAGCATCAATGGCTCCGATTTGAAAATTGTATCAACCATCAAAACAGAACATGGCTCGGGACTTAATCTGATATGCTTTGGTGTTCAGGGTAGTATCAGACTGTTTGCAGCGGAAAGTCTTGCCAGCTTTAGATTGGTGATTTGCGGCCGTCCTCCGAGACGATTTGGCTAGCGGATCCGTACAGCGCCTGCGGCGGCCGCATGCAACCCTAGCTCTGGTTTTGACCCGGTAGAATTAATCACGACTCTGATCATAAAACAATCAACACGTCAGTTCTGCTAAAAAATTGTCCCATGCCGGGTCATCCTGCATGATTCTTCTGTGCCGGCTCTTCTTCATCCGGCTAATTGCGAGCTTCTCGGTCCTTGAGAGAAATCCCTTCAAGAACTCAACACCACCGTGCGCAGGCCCCACGGTGGGCGCCAACTGTCGTGGAATTGTCACGGCAGATGTCCTAGTGTGAGGACTTAATCGTGAGGCCAACGCATCTTTATAGTAGCTTGAGAGGGGTTGAGCAAAATCGAGAGACGCAACACAAGACAAGGATTTAGACAACTTCCGGCCCCGGAAAACATCATCCGGTAATAGCCCTACATGCTGTTTGTGGCTAGAACTCATTATGCTTATGAAAGAGTCGCCGATAAGCCGGCTCTCCTCTAATTGTGTCTAGCCCTAGAGATTATTGTTCTTGCTTGTCCCTCTTGGGGTGCCCTGCCCCTCCTTATATAAGTTGAAGGGGCGGGTTACATGTGGAGTCCTATTAGGATTAGGACTAGTCTATTACAAGTGGAATCCTAGTCTGCCCCCTTAAGGGAAAACTCCTTACGTCTTTCTTCGTAAAACGGTCCACCATAACATGAGCCGGCAGTCTGGGCCTCGGGCCTAGTCTTCTATCTGACCCACCGTTGGGGTCATCAGTAAATCACCAAATACGTGACGGGTCCTTGTGAGCCGCCAAGTCCGGCCGGGTCATACCGCGGGGTATATCCCCGACAACTTCTGAAGAGTCCTCTGCCTGAGTTGCGTTCATCATGTTGACCTTTGCAAACTTGGGATTATGCTTGACCACTGCATTGCTGGCAGATCTCACAGGAGGAGGAGGCGGAAGATGCCTCTGGTTGAAGCATTTGTTTGCATAGTGACCCTTCTGCTGACACTTGTTGCACGTAACCTCTGAGAGCGGACGGTGATACGGAGCACTTGACCTTGGAGCATGAGATGAAGCTTTGTTCTGAAAGCCTGGGTTGGGTGGGTGGGAAGATCCATTGCCACCTTTGCTCTTCTACTGACAAGGCTAACGGAACGGAGAAGGAGGAGGCAACCAGTACTTTTGCTGCTTAGCTGCCACTTGAGTTGAAGAAGAAGGAGTTGCATCCCTGACTCTCTTCTTAGAAGCATCGCACTTGAGCTGAGCAGCCTCTTGCTTTAATGCCATATTGTAGAACTCATCATACTTTTTCGGCTCAAAAAGCACGAGGGTTAGTTGCAGATCTTCTCTGAGGCCACCTCTGAACTGATAAATCATGCTCTTTTCGTCAGGGACGTCTTGCTTGGCGAGGCGAGCGAGCTTCTGGAACATGATGTTGTATTGGTAAACAGACAAGCTGTCTTGCTTTAGATTGCGGAACTCCTCACGCTTTCTCTCAACAACACTCTGAGGAATGTGGTGAGCTCTGAAGTCTTGGCAAAAATCATCCCAGGTAATCACACGACCTCCTCTGGAATCTTTGTATTATTGATACCACTCAGCAGCTTGGTCTTTGAGTTGGAATGAAGCAAACTTGACAAAGTCCTCAGGCCTGACGTTGCTGCACTCAAAATGTTTGTAGATATCCACGAGCCAATCATCAGCGTCTGTGGCCTCGACACAGTTACTGAAGGTCTTTGGCTGGTTTGCGAGGAACTGGTTGAGGGTAGCAAACTGAGTTTGATTGTTGCCATGGCCTTGATTTCCTTGGTTGCGCTCTTGCAAGAGTTGCATAATCAACTGCATGTTGGTGTTGGTAGTTGCCATCACAGCTTGCCATGCCTCCGGAGGTGGAGGTGGTGGCGGTGGTTCCAGATTCTGACGCGTTGGAGGAGCCATCCTGAAGAGGGTGACATCCGTTAGCATCTTGAAAGACATATATTCAAGCTGAATCAATGGATTGAAATTGCAACATGTAGCCTTAACATTCGAACAAAAATGAACGAATGAATTCCAAATTAAATGATCACACTTCCATAAATTGAGAAGCCACTTAGATAGAGGTAGATGAATAAAACAACAAGGTACGGACATGAACAAGTACTTGGTAAGGATTATCCAATCACAAACCAAATATCTGCGGAAGAAATACTAGAGCTACATGAATTCCCACCTATGAAACTCCCGAAACTTTCCGGTTATGCAATCAGGTGTTGGGGATACAGGGGAAGCATAATATCTCACCCAAAACTAGCAAATCCTACATCCAACTGTATCCATCCTTGAACACATAACCAAGAAACCTTCAGAAATCATTTACCTCAACCTTCGAAAAGCATTTTTTATACGAGTTATGGCAATACTCGCGAACTCCCGCCCCAGTACTGGGTGGCGTCGAGGTTATCTCACCAACAACTGCATAAAAGAGATTTTCGATGTCGGCGAAACTCAGGTATTCTAGAACTGCAACGATAAAATTGTGATGACAACACCTCAGAGCTCAACTCCCCGAGACACTGCCACAACCCCTAAATGTCAGGAGGCACCAAGAACAATGTTCTCGTCACAAAACCATCGGAATGATTCCAAGATACCCGCGTGATCCTAAAAAAATTTAGTGAAATTTGAGAAGAGAAGAGTCAAAACTCTGCGTCAGGATGCCTCACCAGAGCGACAAAGGGACTAAGGAGTAAAAAGAATCCTACTCTCCGATATATATAATCTTATAAGACTCAAAACATTTTTCTAGACTCAACAACGCCAGCGATTCGATCAAGCAGGGGGCTCCTAAGTCGGGGAAGGCTCTGATTACCAACTTGTAACATCCACGATGCGGCTATATCTCCCACGTGTCGGAGCACGACTTAGAGGCATAACCGCATTGTAGGCATGTCGCAAGATGGGTAATCTTTACACATCCCATGTACTGAATAAGAAAGAGGTACAGAGTTGGCTTACAATCGCCACTTCACACAAGACATAAATATAGCATTACATCATCCAGATACAATCAAGGTCCGACTACGGAACCAAAATAAAGACAACCCCAAATGCGAAAGATCCCCGATCGCCCCAACTGGGCTCCACTACTGATCGTCTGGAAAAGAAACGTAGTAACGTCCTGAGTCCTCATCGAACTCCCACTTGAGTTCAGTCGCATCTCCTGGAATGGCATCATCAGCACTTGCATCTGGTTTTGGAAGTAATATGTGAGTCACGGGGACTCAGCAATCTCACACCCTCGCGATCAAGACTATTTAAGCTTATGGGTAGGAAAAGGCTGTGAGGTGGAGCTACAGCAAGCACTAGCATATATGGTGGCTAACATACGCAAATGAGAGCAAGAAGAGAAGGCAAAGCATGGTCGAGAATCTATGATCAAGAAGTGATCCTAGAACTACTTACGTTCAAGCATAACACGAAACCGTGTTCTCTTCTCGGACTCCGCCGAAAAGAGACCATCACGGCTACGCACGTTGTTGATTCATTTTAAATTAAGTTAAGTTTCAGGTTCTCTACAACTGGACATTAACTAATTCCCATCTGCCCATAACCGCGGGCATGGCTTTTGAAAGTTCAAATCCCTGCAGGGGTGTCCCAACTTATCCCATCACAAGCTCTCACGGTCAACGAAGGATATTCCTTCTCCCAGGACAGCCCGATCAGACTCGGAATCCCGGTCACAAGACATCTCGACAATGGTAAAACAAGACCAGCAAAGCCTCCCGATGTGCCGACAAATCCCGATAGGAGTCGCACGTATCTTGTTCTTAGGGCACATCGTATGAACACTACATACAACTAAAACCAACCCTCAAGTTTCCCCGAGGTGGCGCTGCAAGTGGCTCTGTTTTGGATCAACACTTAGAGGAGCACTGGCGTGGGGGTTTAAAATAAAGATGACCCTTGAGTCCGCAGAACCCAATGTAAAAAGGCTTAGGTGGCAAATGGTAAAACCAAGGTTGGGCCTTGCTGGAGGAGTTTTATTCAAGGCGAACTTTCAAGGGGTTCCCATTATAACCCAACCGCGTAAGGAACACAAAATCAAGGAACATAACACCGGTATGACGGAAACTAGGGCGGCAAGAGTGGAACAAAACACCAGGCATAAGGCCGAGCCTTTCACCCTTTACCAAGTATATAGGTGCATTAAAGTGAACAAGATATAATAATGATATCCCAAAAATAAACATGTTCCAACAAGGAACAAACTCCAATCTTCACCTGCAACTAGCAACGCTATAAGAGGGGCTGAGCAAAGCGGTAACATAGCCAAACAATGGTTTGCTAGGACAAGGTGGGTTAGAGGTTTGACATGGCAATATGGGAGGCATGATAAAGCATGTGGTAGGTATCGCGGCATAGGCGTAGCAAAAGAGCGAGCAACTAGCAAGCAAAGATAGAAGTGATTTCGAGGGTATGGTCATCTTGCCTGCAAAGTTCTCCGAGTTGACGTAAGCTTGATCCTCGTAAGTGTACTCAACGGGTTCCTCGATCACGTACTCGTCTCCCAGCTCTACCCAAAGCAAGAACACAAGCAAGGGAAACACAATCAACCGCGGTGCAATGCGCAAGCAACATGATGCAAAACATGGCATGCTATGCGGGATATGATATGCAATGCATATGCGTCCTCCGGAAGGAAAATATTGAACCAGGGCTCAACTTGGCAAACCAAGTGCTCCGCTAGAAAGATGAGTTGATTTCGGTCGAAATAGATATAAAGATCACAGGAATCGGATGCACGGTTTGCAAATGGCAAGCAAAACAATACTAGCACTGTTCTGTGATTAACAGCACGATGCCATCTAAAATGCATCAAGAAACCAAGCTACTGTACTCTAACATAGTAACAAAGCACATGGCAGTGATCCACTCAAGATGCTTGACAAAAGATGAACACTGAGCTACGGCTAAATCACAAAATAGCAGGCTCAAACAAGCATGGCAAAAGTGCAAAAGATATCAGCATCTCAGACTTTGTGAAAATAACATGTCAGAATTTAACATCAGGAAGCAATGTTTAGAGCAAGATAACAACATGCTACAGGAACATATCATGGAAAAGCAAGGCATGGCATGAAACTACTCAAAGCATATAACAAAAGTCCCTTACTGACCATAAGCCAAAAGGGATCAGAAAATATGATGGCACCCATGTAAACATAGCAAGTTTCGTTATCAGATTCAGACTTAGCAGAAAACTGGACATGACATAAAACAGAGTTACGTAGGCATGTTTCCGAGCTCGATGCACTCACCACAAGGCACTGCATGACAAACTAAGCATACACCCAGCAAGAAGACATGATCAAGAAGCTAAACAAGGCAAAAACAACCTCATAGCAAGCATGGATCAACTACAACAACCTTGGCAAAATTGAATAACATGTAAACAATCTGCCAGGAACATTTTATAGCAAAAGTAGAGCAAGATTGAGTCATGCTAGGGTACTCCATAATTGCAAACAAAGACATGGATGGATAGAACATAATAGTATATCAAAATCATCCTTACTGAACATGCTCAAAAGAGGTATGGATCACTCTGTAGCAACATGAATACATGGCATAAAAATAACATCAGGGAAATGACTTAGAAGAATTCTAAGTCCCTGAAATCAGCAACATCACGAGAGCTACTTTGCATGCTTGTGCTAGTCACCACATTGATCACAAAAATACATGACATACACCCCTGTAAAGATGGCATGGCATAGCCCAAAACACATGTAGGGCTCAAGTTCATAGGAGGCACACATTAATCATGGCAAAAATGACAAATGTTCATAATCTGTTAAGAAACAGAAACTAACACTCTATAGCACTCTTGCAACAACATTTTAGGCATCAAGATGGACTCAAACAAGCATGGTGCAATGGAACAAAATGAAGAGCACATCTAGACGAACAATTTGATATATCATACACATCAAACGGAGCTACGGTCATGGAGATATGGCATGATGAACAGAGCAACATAATGCAAAAATTTCGGGACTTAGAGAAATTCAACCTCGGGGAAAAAGTCGGCACGGGAACCGAGGCTCGCCGGCGCGGGGCTCACTGGAGATGGTGGGGAAGGATGCGGGGCTCGCCGGAGATGGCGGATCCAGGCCGGATCTCGCTGGATCCGGCCGGATCCAGGCGTGGGGAGGCGGAGGAGGTCGCCGGTGGGCGCGGGGCGAGGCCGGGTGCCCGGGGCGGAGTGCGGCGGCGGCCGCTGGCGATGAGGACGGGTGGCGCGCGGGGTGGGGTCCGGCGGGCGCTCGGGCGAGGTGCTGGCGGCGGGGCGGCGCGGGCTCGCGGGGGCGCGGAGCGGCTCGCGGCGGGGTAGCGGGCCGCGGGGCCGCGGCTGGGCCCGGCGGGCTTCGGCGATGTGGGCACGGAGGCGCCACGTGGCGGCCCCTGGTAGGCCGCGGGCGGTGGCGCGATTCGTCCAACATCGCCCAGACGTGTCCGGCGGCGCGGAGGGGAAAATTTTAGGGTTAGGGTTGGAGTTGCCTCAGATTTGGACGGGGAAGACTAATTTATAGGTAGGGGGAGCTAGGAGACTCCAAATGGAGTGCGGTTTTCGGTCACGTGATCGTGATCGAACGGACGAGAGGATGGAGTGGGTTTGGATGGGTTTTGGGCCACTTTGGAGGGGTGTTGGGCTGCAACACACACGAGGCCTTTACGGTTCCTCGGTTAACCGTTGGAGTATCAAACGAAGTCCAAATGGCACGAAACTTGACAGGCGGTCTATCGGTAGTGTACCAAGGCCGCTTGGCAAGTCTCGGTCCAATCCGAGAACGCTTGACACCCGCACACGAAAAGAAGCAAAAGGGGACGCCGGAGGACGTAGGAGCGTCGGAATGCAAAACGGACAACGGGGAAAAAGCTCGGATGCCTGACACGAACATGTATGCAAATGCGATGCACATGATGACATGATATGAGATGCATGACAAGGACAAAAGCAAAACGAAGACAAAACCCAACCACGAGGGAATATCATAACTTAGTGCCGAAAATGGCAAGAGTTGGAATACAAATATGGCAAGTTACATACGTGGCGTTACAGTAGCTGTGTAGATGATGAGCACATCTCCCCTACTCCACCATCACAGGTGCTTGCTCTAACTTGGCACTATTATATGTGGTTGCATGTTGCGTATGATGTCTAGCTTGTATTGCTTCTAACTTTGTTGAATTGCATCTGCTTACTTTACACATAATGCCTGTGAATATGACATGTGTTCATGTTTCTACATCAGACTACTATTCTTGCATATCCCACATCAGTCACTTTTGATAAGGCACCTTTAAGTCGCCACTGTGATATTGGTTGTGTCTCGCATATGATTTCTAGCATGTACTGCTTCTAATTTGTTGAAACGCCATACAGTTTGAACTTGGCAGAGTGATATTGGTTGCATCTTTCATATGGTGTCTAGCTTATAGTGCTTCTAATTTGTTGAAATGCCTTCTGCTTAGTTACCACATCATAGGTGTGAATATGTCACACCATCCTGTTTTTCATACATATTCCATCCTCGCATCATGTGTTTGCCTTTCATCCGAGTAGTGTTCGTCAGTATCATGCATGAATGAGTTCTAAAGAGCGAATTTTATTCCTTTTTCTTATCGGTTTGACTTCACAATGCAAAATCATTACAGCTGACGAAAATTAGTCTGGCAGTGGATGATGGTGGTCCTTGAGAGCAACTCAAACAGGGGGTCTCTACAGATTCTACTCCGCCATCCTCCCAACAAGATTCGCAAGACAACACAAGGCTGGACAGTCAACGTAGCTGTGTAGATGATGAGCACATCTCCCCTACTCCACCATCACAGGTGCTTGCTCTAACTTGACACTATTATATGTGGTTGCATGTCGCGTATGATGTCTAGCTTGTATTGCTTCTAACTTGAATTGCATCTGCTTACTTTACACATAATGCCTGTGAATATGACACGTGTTCCTGTTTCTAGAACATACGTGTACATGATGAGCACATCTCCCCTACTCCACCATCACAGGTGCTTGCTCTTACTTGGAACTGTTATGCGTGGTTGTGTTTTTCATATGATGTCTAGTTTGTATTGCTTCTGGTTATGTTGAATTGCATCTTCGTAGCTTACAACTTATACCTACAACGATCACTTACCCATAAGACACATTTAACTTGGGACTGTGATGTAGGTTGCATCTTGCATTGTCTTCTAGCTTGTACTGCTTCTAATTTCTTGATATGGCACTTACGACGAGACACTTTTTACCTGATAGAGTGATTTTGGTTGCATGTTCATATGGTGCCTAGCTTTCATTTCTTCTAATTTTGTTGAAATGCCTTCCGCTTACTGTTTTTTCATACATATTTCATCCTCCTATCGTACGTGTGAATATGAAACGCTATCTTTTTTGTATATATTCCATCCTCCTATCATGCGCTTGCCTTAGATCAAAGTAGTGTTCGTCTGTATCATGCATCAACCAGTTATGCGGAGCTAATTTTATTCATCTTCTTGTGGTTTTGACTTCATAAGGCAATATCAGAAAATAGGAAGGAAAAGAGTAAGTTAGGGGATGTTGGTGGTCCTCCGCACCGACGCAAACAGAGACTCTCTAGATTTTCCACTGCTACTGCTAATGAAGTTGAAGTCCCAAGTCTACATGATGAGTTCATCTCCCGTACTCCACCATCGCAGGTGCTTGCTCTAAGTTGACAGTGTGATAATTGGTTTCATGTTGCATATGTTGTCTAGCCTGTATTTCTTCTATTTTGATTAAATTGCACCTGCTGAGTTTATACGTTATACATGTGCATATGACATGGCTTTCTGTGTCTAGAATATAGTGCATCTATCTATCATACCATGTTCTTACATCAAAGTACTGTTGTTGTATATCCCGCATTAGTCACTCATGATTGGACGCTTTTAACATGGCAGTTTGATAGTGGTTGCATCTTGCATTGATTTCTATGTTGTACTGCTTCTAATTTTTCGAATTGCCACTTATGACAAGACACTTTTAACTTGGCAGAGTAATATTGGTTGCATCTTTCATATGGTGTCTAGCTTGCATTACTTCTATTTTCTTGAAAATCCTTCTGCTTAGTTTGCACATCGTAGTTGTGAATATGTCATGCCGTCCTGTTTTTCTTACATATTCCATCCTCATACGGTTGTCTTACATCAAAGTATTGCTTGTTTGTATGATGCATCAATGAGTTTTGAAGAGTGATTTTAATCTTTTGTGTTGTGGTACAGCTTGACATGGCAAAGTCAAAAAAGAGCAAGGAAAATAATATAGTAGGGAGTGCTGTTACTCGTCGGGTGAAACGGAAAAGGTTCTGCTGTCGAGATTCTGCTGGTACTTATAGTGCAGTAGAAGGTCCAAGTCCACCGGCTAAATCTACAAACATAGTATCACCTGCTCCACTAGATGCAGCATCCGCTTCAACTGTACCAGCATCTCAACCAGTTACTCATTCGTTTGCTCTGGAACTGGACAGTTCCCAAGCTGCCTTCACACCTAACACTACTTCCGAAGCACTGCTGACACAACAGGACTTGGCAAGATCAGATGAACCTCATGAGCATCAACACCAAGACGGTACCTGACCGAGTCAAGTTGCAGTTGCATGCTCCTTTATATGTACTCTCATAGTTTGATGTACACTAACACTTTCCATATTCGTTGTTGAACTAGCACCACGGCGCAAGCGGAAACAGACATCAGGGATAATGCTTGACATATTAACAAAATCTAAAGGACGAAGAATGGAGATCCATTTTGAGGCAGGTTTAAAAAGGCCACGTGATGCTACAGAGTCAGCCAAGTTAGTATTAGAGGCAGGAGTTGTCGTTAGGTGTCGTGCACGTATCCTCCCAACGTGGATCCAGTATAGGAATGAGAAAGACAATACCCAGTTTAACACCTTCCTTGACCATTTATCTGTAAGTAATGTTATTCATCGCAATTAGTAATATTGTCTTGCTCTGTCCCATACTTTCTAGCTTCCTCCTAATAAGACTCACATTCTTTTTTCAACAGATGAGGTTCAAGTTGGATCCGAAAGATGATGCAACTAAACAAGCATGCACTCATGTTTTTCAGTCTGCTCTGCGAAAGTATCGGTACCACCTTAGAAAATCTCACTTTGAAGGCAAGGCTAACAATGAAATCGCCCAAACATCTCCAGTGGAATATATTACAGATGAAGACTGGACAACCCTCGTTAAACACTGGTCTGATCCAAAGTATCAGGTAGGCTATATGTATTTGATCAGACCACATATTGAACTTGTATTTATGTATGTGCCTTACAAGTGTATCTTCTTCTAGGCTAACTGTTTGAAGAACAGAACCAACCGTTCTAAAGTGAAATTCCAACAGACAACAGGATCTCGTAGCTATATTGCACACTGCGAGGCTCTTGTAAATAGTTGCTACTTCCTTCTTTTTTTGTGCCATATTATCGTATCTATATTGACTTGTTCCAAATACAGAGGAAAACCCGTGCGGACCAAAAAGAACCTGAACCGAATGCAGTGCAAATCTTCAAGGATTGCCACACCAGCAAGATGAAGGGCATGAGCACACCAGTTCAAGCCGCTGTTGTAAGTCCTTACTCCTCCTGCCTTGAACTGATTGGTATTGTGATGTGTTCATTTAACTACTTGGTTTGCAGCCAATGTCAGTTACTCTGTTCACTTTTATTCACAGTTGTCTTAACGTATCATTTCACCTTACATGGTTTAAAAGAGATGAAGGATATTCTTTTGGTCTTGATCTGTAATCTAGTTGTTATGTTCACGTGCGCACACAATGATAAAATAGCATGTTTGTTTTATATCTGTTTGCCCATGATATGAATTATGTCATACTATGTTCGTCCTACTTTAAACCATGTCTCTTTATCCTTAGATGTCAATGAATGTGAGGAAATAGACAATACAGTAGGCATGCTACATGGACATATGTTCCGAAAGTGATTTTATTATGTAGTTGGCACTACAATGCATGCTAATGTATTACAGTAGTTCACCAAAATAAGTTATGTATAAACGTTTTAACCTACTTTGTTTGTTTTTATCTCATTAGTAACTTATCTGGTACACTAATATACAAGTTCAAACTTTCAGGAAGCTATGGAACAAATGATTGAACAACCACAACCACCTGAAGGTGACGAGGCTACTACAGGCACAATGTCACCTCTTGCTGCAGTGCGTCAGTATCTCTCCACTAACAGTGCAAAAAGCACCTTCTGGGTTGGTTGTCAAGGTAACCTCGTCCAAATCGCCTACTGAACAAAATCTTCCTGCTAGACAGAGTGATATATCTGTGCTCCAGACACAAGTCCAATCCCTAATGGACGTTGTTCCGGAAATAAGAATAGTGGTTGAGAAATGTCGTCAAGATATGAATGGTTTTGAAACCAGACTATCAGACATTCGCTTCGTTGTTCAAGAGCAATGGCGGAAAAAAGGTGGAGATCGTGCTGCTCCATCAGATTCTATAACCTGAAACATTAGCACTCAGGTCAAATGATTTGTGCTTCTATACATCTGATGGTGCTTTTATCTGGAAGGATTGTAAACTTTATGCCAACAGGCCTTTTGTTGTATGGTTGGAATTTATTTTGTTGTGATACAACATTTATGATGCTGCCTCAGGCTGCAGTAATTACGACGCTATTTTTGTATAGTGTAGGCTTATCTTAGTAATGTATTCGGCCGGAAGCTTCGTGGGAGCCCAACATGCCAACATTCGTCGAGCCCATTCCAATTGGGCTAAAAACGATTACGGGCCGAAATTGGCATGTAGCCCACTAAAAATATTTGGGCCTAAATCAGCATAAGCTTTCATATTTTTCTGGTAGGCCTATGCCCATAGTGGGCCTTTAACAGGCCTAAACATAATTTGGGCCCTCAGTAAAAATAGGTCGTTTACAGGTGTAAATATCTCGAGCCCATAAAAAACATGGGCCTTTAATAGACCGAAAGTGAGATTGGGCCCTGATTGTGCCAAATAACCCACTGGACTTAGCAGGCCGAAATGGTGGCCCATTTACGATGCAGATCTTTGACAGGCCGAAATTTGGACGGGCCGTATATGCGCCGACCTAATACACGGGCCTTTAACAGGCCGGAACTTCGGTCGGGCTAAATTATCGTCATTTTTATATGGGTCGTTAATGGGCCCGATATGACGTTGGGCCACATATGGCCCATGGTTTACGTCCGGTGTTAACAAGCCGAAAATGACAACAGGTAGAAAGTGGCCCAAAGCTATAGTGGGCCTCTAACAGGCCGAATGTCAGACATGGCCGAATATGACCCAAATCCTTCACGGTCGTTTATGGGCCGAAAGTTTTGATGGCCTATAAATGGGCCCAAATGAAGCCGGACCTTTAACAGGCCGGAAATACACCGGGCCGTAATTCGGCCCAATTACTTAGCGGACTGTTAACGGGCCAGAAGTGACCATGGGCCGCGTTGATGACAAGTTTAGGACAGGTCGTTGACGGGCCGATTTGACAGAGAATGTTGGGCCTTTAGCTGGGCTGGCCCATTATGGTCTGCAGGATCTTGTGGGCCTTTAGCTGGGCCGGCCCATTATGGTCCGCAAAATCTTGTGGGCCTTTAGCTGGGCCGGCCCATTATGGTCTGCAAAATCGTGTGGGCCTTTAGCTGGGCCGGCCCATTATGGTCAGCGAAATTTTGTGGGCCTTTAGCTGGGCTGGCCCATTATGGTCCGCTAAATCTTATGGGCCTTTGGTTGGGCCGGCCCATTTAAACTTTGTGGGCCACTTTTGGGCCGGTCCACGTGTTAACATATCATAGGCCCATCTCGACCATTCGATGCGTGACACCTGTGCCAACGCGGAGCTGACGCGTGGATCTGTCAGCCAATGAGAATTTTACATGTGGAAAATCGGCATTGGTCGTGGCTGTTAACGGGTTATCGGATCCAAAATCCTACCCGATAGCTTAACGGTGTTCCGTTACAGTGGATGCCATGTGTCGATCACCCTTGACGAAAGCACTTCTGTGACGCGCGATTTATCGCCATGGAAGTGGACACTTCCGTGATGATAATTTTGGCAATGTCATGGAACACTTCTACGACAGCACATGTATGACTATCTTGATTCTGTCATAAATTTGTCATGGATGTACATGCATGACAGAAACGCGACCTACTGTGACAAACACGTATCATCACGGAAGTGTATTTTTTTGTAGTGCTTGCGCCTTATAATCACGCTCCAAGGACTCAAACGTCCAGACCGTGTCCTGCAGCTCTTGCTGCACCTTGCTAACCCGTGCCTCGTGCTTCTCGCGCGTGGCGCCTTCCTCTGCCGCTTTGTCCCCGGCCTCGGATAACGCCTCCTTGAGGGCTGCCACCTCAGTTGTGGCCCCTAATAAAATTTATGACACTTTCAGTCCGGTCGGACTATTCATTTTTTGAACTATACCCACAGGTTACTGCATACCTTGGCTATCCTCCAACTGCTTCTTCACGAGACCGAGCTCCTCCTCGGCCCGCTGCAATTTCTGCTCCAGTCCGGAGACATCCACAGCGTGAGTAGTGGCAGCCTGTAGCGATACATGTTTATTCACATAGACAACTCATGTTAGACTCCTGCGATCTTTTGATCCTCTATTCGGCTTTTCTCCCCGAACACCAACCAGAGCATCAGGGGCTACTGTCTATACTATGGTATTTTTCCTATAATCACATCACTTACTTCAAAGCCCGTTAGAAGGCCAGTGCAGGCTTCGGTCAGTCCGCTTTTAATGGACTGAACCTTCTCTATTACCATGTCCACAAGGACACGATGTTCATCCATAATAGAGGCGCCTCATAGCGCCTCCAACAGATGATCTGGTGCCTCTGGTTGGACAGAGATCACCAGTGGAACAGGCACACCCCCTCCTGGTGGGGAATGCCGTTCACTAGACCCCAGAGCTGTATTGATTTCCAGAATGGTATCCGGCTGAGGGACGAAGGGAACTCAGGCCCCATCACCAGTCCTCGTGGGGGCTTTCTCCCCCATGTGTCCGGCGTCCGAGGAATCATCCTGGGGCGTCACCTCGATGATCTCCGGAACCTCCCCCCGACCTGGAAAAGTCTTCTTGGACACCACCTCGTCATCACCCTTGGGTGAGATGGAATGAGCAGGTGGCGGAGACATGCTAGCCATCTCCTCCGTGTCCAGCGAATCCTCTGTTGAGGATTGTGGAGAGCCATCGCGCGTCGGACTGCAAGGACAAAGTTTACAATATGTCAATATCACAAACCAGAAGAGCCAGACATTTGTGGACTCTAGTACTTACGAGGCGGCCCGAGGTTTGGTCCGGCGAGGTCGTTCCGGACTGCTGTCGACACCCCACGCGGAGTTATCCACGAGAGAGCCTTTAACCCTCTTAGGAGCTTTCGCCTCCGGACTTGTGGGGGACGCTCTCTTCTTCCTCCCCACTCCGGGTGGGGAGTCATTTTCTTCTTCCTCTTCATCGCTGTCGTCAGCGGACGAAGAGGAAGTCTCGCTTCCGGACGTCTTGTCCGGAGTGCCTTCTCGGCGAGGGCCCCTCTTGGCCCACTTTTCCGCCTTCTTGGTCGTTTTCTCCGGTACCTCATAGGGTGCGGGGAACCACATCTTCTGCAGCAATGGAAATGCTCCGTCTTCGGGCATCGGAGCCGGACAGTTAATCACCTCGGCTAGTTTAATCCAGGCCTGAAGATAGGGGAAGAAAGCTTAAATTTCTTCACGAAATATGCTAGTAGAGGATACTCCTAGAAAACATTAAAGGAACTGACCGGGTTGGGCTAGCGCTTTAAGCTAAGCCCGCGGTCTTCAGTCTTAGGCGGTGGCGTCTCGCCGGCCTTAAAAAGCACCTTCCAGATTTCTTCGTGTGTCGCGCCGAAGAGCCACAGTAGCGTCTGGTGCTTGGCTGGCTCGAACTCCCACAAATTACAAGTTCGGCGTTGACATGGAAGAACTCGACGAATAAGCATTACCTGGACCATGTTAACGAGCTTGATCTTCCCTTCTATCATGTTCTAGATGCACGTCTGGAGCCCAGTCAGCTCGTTCGAGGGACCCCAGTTTAGGCCCCTCTCTTGCCAGGAGGTGATCCGCATCGGGATTCCAGATCAGAATTCGGGGGCCGCCAACCAGTCAGCATCGCGCGGCTCGGTGATGTAGAACCACCCCGATTGCCACCCCTTCACCGTCTCCGCAAACGAACCTTCGGGCTAGGTGACGTTGGGCATCTTGCCCACCATAGCGCCTCCGCACTCTGCTTGTTGATCGAGCACCAATTTCGGCCTCACATTGAAGGTCTTAAGCCACAGGACAATGTGAGGCGGGATGCGGAGAAAGGCCTCAAAAACAACGATAAATGCCGAAATGTTGAGGATGAAGTTGGAGGCTAGGTCATGGAAATCCAGCCCATAGTAAAACATCAACCCGCGGACGAATGGGTGAAGGGGGAACCCAAGCCCACGGATGAAATGTGTGAGAAACACAACCCTCTCGTGGGGCTCGGGAGTGGGGACGATCTGTCCCTTGGCCGGGAGTCGACGAGCAACCTCTTTGGCCAGATATCTGGCCTCCCGGAGCTCCTTGATATCCTTCTTCTTGATGGAAGAGGCCATCCATTTACCTCCAGCTTCGGATCCGAACATTTTTGGAGTACTTCCTTGAACAAGGGAAAAGCTAAAGCTTCGGCGCTGGAGCTCGAGGACGGAAGGGCTGGGGAAGAGATAAGGCGTGGGTGAAAGAGGGGAACCCTTACCCCCTTATAGAGGCCGCGAATGTCAAGCGCCTCCCCGCTCGCCTTAAACTCGCCTGTTCCCAAGGGCCGTGTGAACGGAGCGGTTAGATTACCCATGCCCGCATTGATGAAATCCCGCAATAAGGGGACATGATCTCTGCTTCGACAAGACGTGCCAATGGCAACCGTGTTTTGAAACATGGATGGCAGACGAAAAACGGTTCAAGATTATGGCCGGACAGACGCAATGTCGTGTTGTAAAAAGTTGTCAGCAGATTAGATTCATGCAAATATTATATTCTCTCTGCGGTTATGTGTGGTATGTGTAAACAGGTCTGGATACAATCATCGCATCCGAAGACTATCTTGTAGTTCGGAAGAAGGGGAACCCGCCTTGCAATGCCGAAGACAATCTGCTCGCCGGACTCCTCATCATTGAAGCCAGGTTCAGCGGCTACTGAGGGAGTCCTGGACTAAGGGGTCCTCGGGCGTCCGGCCTGTTATCTATTGGTCCGGACTGATGGGCTATGAAGACATGAAGGCCAAAGACTATACCCGTGTACGGATTGGACTCTACTTGGTGTGGAAGGCAAGCTAGGCGACCGACTTTGAAGATTCCCTCTTATGTGACCGACCTCATGTAAACCTAGATCTCTCCGGTGTCTATATAAACCGGAGAGGATAGTCCGGATAGGACAGATTCATTACCATATACTCATAGGCTAGACTTCTAGGGTTTAGCCATTACGATCTCGTGGTAGATCAACTCTTGTAACACTCATATTCATCAAGATCAATCAAGCAGGAAGTAGGGTATTACCTCCATAGAGAGGGCCCAAACCTGGGTAAACATTGTGTCTTCCGTCTCCTGTTACCATCGATCCTAGACGCACAGTTCAGGACCCCCTACCCGAGATCCGCCGGTTTTGACACCAACACCCATACCCCTTCTTTGCACTATAAATTCCCAAATATTCTGAAACCCATCGTGGTTACCCTAGACGAGAAGTTCCGCCACTGCAAGGTCTCTGTATCCACGAAAACCAATCTAGACCCTGTTCCGACACCCTGCCGGAGGGGGAATCATCTCCGGTGGCCATCTTCATCATCCCGGCGGCCACCACGATGAGGAGGGAGTAGTCCACCCTCGAGGTTGAGGGTTTGTACTAGTAGCTATGTGTTTAATCTCTCTCTCTCTCTCGTGACCTATATCATGGGCTTTGTTAACATAGTCGGATCATATGATGTTTCTCCCCTCTATACTCTTGTTGTGATGAATTGAGTCTTTACCCTTTGAAGTTTTGTATTGTCGGATTGAATATTCAGAGATGAGAACACATGATATATGTCTTGCAATATGAATACTTGAGGTGACAATTGGGGTATCTTATTGATTCACTTGATATATGTTATGGCATTCAACTCACGAATTCCCGCGGCGACATTGGGGTAATCTATGCATAGGGGTTGATGCATGTTTTTCTGCGGTAGAAACTTTGGGGTCTCTTTGTAGTTCTTTGTGTGGATTGAGTATTATAAATATGAATTTGCTTTGGTGTTATCTTAGTGCGAACTCTTTATTAGATCGAACGGAAAGAATAGCTTGCATTATTCTAGTATGAACTCTAGGATAGATTGATCGGAAAAATAGCTTCGACGTGGTCTCATACCCTACAAACAATTTCTATCTTTTGTTCTCCGCTAATAGGGACTCGGGAGTGATTCTCTGCTGCACTTTGAGGGATAATCATAAGATCCAACTATGTTAGCACTGTTAAGAAATTGCACTAGCGAAAGTACGGACCCTAGGCCTCCTTTTTAAGCATTGCAATACCGTTTTTGTGCCCGTTTACTATTTGCTACCTTGCTGTTTTATTTATTCAGATTATAAAAATATATTTCTAGCATCAATATTACACTTTTATCACCATCTCTTTCTCGAACTAGTGCACCTATACAATTTGCCATTGTATTGGGTGTGTTGGGGACACAAGAAATTTCTTGTATTTGGTTGTAAGGTCATTTGAGAGAGACCATCTTCATCCTACACCTCCCACGGATTGATAATCCTTAGGTCATCCACTTGAGGGAAAATTGCTACTGTCCTACAAAACTCTGCGCTTGGAGGCCCAACACGAGTCTACAAGAATAAAGTTGCGTAGTAGACATCAAGTTTGTAATAAAGCTTGTCCCAAATTGGCAATGTTTTTACCATGACATATATGTGCCATGACGTGACACCATGCCACCTTTGATGACTTTCTGGTGAGTTTAGGGTTTATGTGGACTTAAAAACCGAGATTCGAAATGTTTGAGGACAAGCCAGGACACTGGTACAGTTGTAATTCGTTCCCATTCCTGGCAAGAGACCTAAACATGCACCCAAGGACGCATGTATAATTTTTCTAGACATTTTGGTGAACTAGAGCATGTATTTGTAGTTCAAATTTGAATTATGGACATTAAATGCCTGGGAAACTCAATTTGTGTATAAAAAGGCCAAACCAACCCTGAATAAGTTTAAATTTCAGCACAGATATCATGTCGTTCCACGTTGCCCATGGAAGAAAATACAAGGCGAAAAGAGGCAGTGATTACGTTTTGCCCACAAGGGGAACATGTTTCCCAATCGGAACCACGAGGCTTCTTTGAGAGAAGCTCTGGTTTTGTAAGAGGTTTGTAATAAAGCTTGGCCCAAATTGGACAATGTTTTTACCACGACATATATGTGCCATGACATGACACCATGCCACCTTTGATGACTTTCTGGTGAGTTTAGGATTTATGGGGACTTAAAAACCGAGATTCGAAATCTTTGAGGACGAGCCATGACACCGGTATGGTTGTAATTCATTCCCATTCCTGGCATGGGACCTAAACATGCATTCAAGGACACATGTATAATTTTTCTAGCCATTTTGTTGAACTAGAGCATGTATTTGTAGTTCATATTTGAATTATGGACATTAAATGCCTAGGAAACTCAATTAGTGTATAAAAAGGCCAAACAAACCCTAAATAACTTTAAATTTCAGCACGGATATCCTGTCGTTCCATGTTACCCGTAGAGAAAATACAAGGCGAAAAGAGGCAGTGATTACGTTTCGCCCACAAGGGGGACACGTTTCCCTATCGGAACCATGAGGCTTCTTTGAGAGAAGCTCCGGTTTGTGAGAGGCTTGTAATAAAACTTGCGCCACAATGGATGAAAAAAATTCCTCGACATATAAGTGCCATGTCGTGACACCATGCCAGGTTTCACGATTTTCGGCTTAGTTTTGGATTTACGGGGATTTAAAAACCGAGATTCTTCTCACAATATGTTTTCAAATATCACACGGTTCACTCACGAAAGCCGATATTCAATGAAAACTTTGTGGAAACCATATTATAAAGTCTCATAAAAATCTAAAAAATATGGGATGTTAAGAAGGTGATGTTTTATTGCGACACAAAATTTCAAGTTGAAAAACATTACGAGATGTGAGCTATGAAAAAGACAAATTCAGCCCTGAATAGGGACATTACTATTCGGCACTATTCAATGCTGATTTTGTCTTTTTCATAGCTCACATCTCGTAATGTGTTTCAACTTGAAATTTTGTGTGGCAATAAAACATCATCCTCTTAACATCCTGCATTTTTTTCATTTTTTTTAAATTTCAAAACATCTTTTTCTCGTGCTTTTCACCGGTTTCCACCGAATGTTGGTTTCTGTATGATATCCCCCCTGCTGCGCGCGTGATCTGAGTCGTGCGTTCTGATTGGCCAGAATCCAAACCCCATGGATCGTACGTATACACCGTTGGATTCTCCTTGATCGAACGGCGATCCTCGTCCCTATTGATAGCACATGTAAATGTTTTCAAATAGCCCCTCGAAAAATATATTTTCAAATAGCACACGGTTCACACATGAAAGCCGTGTGCCTACCAAACCGTGGCCGATGCCCCCCACCTTTGCTGCGCGCGTGATCTGAGTCATGCGTTCTGATTGGTCAGAACCCAAACCCCACAGATCGTATGTGTGCACCGTTGGATGCTCCCAGATCGAACATCAACCCTGAGCCTTTTCGACAGCGCGAAACGCCTTAATGGCAAGGAGGCAATTCTTATCAGCAAGGGCCAGCTTCCCATCCGCTAGCCTGGTCGAATAGAACGCAGAAGTTAAGCGTGCTCGGGCTGGAGTAGTTCAAGGATGGGTGACCCGGTGGGAAGTTGCATATCTCAAGCTTCATTTTAATGCTATGACACGGTCATTATAGAGATATATTAATATATCTCTATAGTGACCTATCATGGCAATTATATAAACCTTGGGATCCATGTTTTGCTAATTTGTAGACTATGTTTTTATGGGTTATTTTTGCTCCAAAAAATTAAAGAATGATTGACCGGACTTGTCATGGCGATTATATAAACCTACTATGTTTTTATGGGTTATGTTTTCCTCTAAAAAATTAAAGAATGATTGACTTGACCTATATGGCGATTATATAAACCTTTTCAGGTTGCATACAGGGTATAGGGGGCAGGGTGTTCTTCTCGAGCATGTCTCCCTTGTGCGGCTTATAGACGCGGCACATATGTGTGCGCTCGTCGAGGTATATATACTATCCTTTACCGACAATTAGGGGGCCCCACACAATCTATCCCTTTCACCCAGCAACAAGAAGGGTTTGACCATGATGGTTTCCTATTGATACTAGTAAGGTAAACGTGCATTGCACGCATGAGATTTGGTAACCAAATTCTGAATAAATACCACACTATAACATGTAAGCTTTGAGTCATATATGCATGATGTAGATGTTTGTTTAATTCTTATAGTTCATCTCATCCAAAATCAATTAGTTTTATAAAAAAATATTTTAAGATTCATGGAATTGTGCATTGTAAAGGTAAAAACAAAAGGTGACAATTCATTTAGAAAAAAAGGTTTGGGCAATTAAGATATGGAAGATTCTAGAGAACAAAGGAGAAGTGCTTGTGTTTTGAGGTTTGTGCATTATGCTTAAGTTCAACCATGGAGTCTTCTAGATTGTACATGCATGTGGCAGAATCTGGTGGAATGTAGATGATATCCAACGGCTAGTAGTGCTAGGATTTGCCATCTCTGTACCGTCAGATTGGCTTCATCCAATGAACAACTTTCAAAGTTAGTCGCACACTATATAGGTGTATAGATGTATATATATATATATATGTGTGTGTGTGTGTGTGTGTGTGTGTGTGTGTGTGTGTGTCCCATGCTAGACCAAATAAAAAGTTTGAGCGCATGCGTGGGACGACCCCCCCCCCCCGCTGCCGCCTCGAAGTTGGGAAACTGACATCGTATGTATTGAACCAGGCTTGGAGTCGGGTACGGTGTTCGGTTTGTAATGTAGTTGGTGGCCCATCAAAGTTGTGCATTTGGGATTTAAACACATCACACACCACCGTACCCATACATATTTTCGGGCCGCATGCAGTGTATACGGGGTCTTTTGATCGACCACGTCTCCCTTGTGCGGTTTTTTGTGACGATACGCATATCTGTGGGCTCCCCGGGTGTATATATATCATCCCTTTGACCGATAATGAGGGGTATTATGTGTTGGCCATGAATGGATTCCTCCTAGTTCGTGTTAGGGCCGGTCACCGCCACATGACGCTCAACCAAACCCCGAGCTCATGCGTTGTCAGGATTCCCTCCCACATGCTCGGATTGCTGGGTTCGACCTACATCCAACCCTGTGTATCTCGTCCTTAACTACCTTGCCTTCATGGTTGTTGTCTGTATTGAGAGGTAGGCACCACATCTAAATTGTACATTATTCTATATTGAAAACACACATCACCCCTTCCCAACGTACATCATTTTGGGCCACATGCAAGAGGTGCTAGTTTTGTGGTCCCTCTCGTGCGATTTTTATGATGGTTCAATCTATTGGCCCAAGTGGTTTATCGACAAAAACAACTGTCATTTGACCAAACAATAGATTCATTGATCCCTCTTATGGTAGGTCATGGAGACATGCATGTATGACCAAAGTATCGATCATTACATGCATCCGCCCCGTTGCCACAAAGTGGGAAGTGGTGGGCCAAGCATCCTAGATAGGTACGACATTATGCCATTATATATATCCTAGCTAGGTGGTTGTTAGGGTCCTTTCGGGTTTGTGAGGCGGGTGCCACAAAAGTTATGCATTCTGTATTTAAAGTTTTAAACATCCCCAATATTCATACATATATTTGGCCACTTCTAGGTGGTTCTTGACTTCTGGCCCCTCTCATCAATCTTCAACGACGCACCCAACCGTGGGCCCGTGTGGTCAAAGTTGTGCATTGGAATTTTGAACATCACAAACCACCCTTTTCACTCATATATATTTGGGCCACATGCCGGTGTGGCTGTCTTTTGACCCTCTCTAACATTATTTTTTGCTGCAAAGATTTCGATGACGCTCAACGGACACGGGGTATAATATCTTAACCGTGTGCGATACAAGTGCGATGTGAATCACCACACCTGCGCAAGCGTGAGAAAATTAAGGTGGAGGTACTGGCTCAACTGTGTGCGATGCAAGTGCGCTGGAATCAGCACGACCGTGCAAGCGCGAGCAAATTAAGGTGGAGGTACTGGCTCAACCATGTGCGATGCAAGTGTGCTGAAATCACCACGACCGCGCAAGTGCGAGAAAATTAAGGTCGAGGTACTGGCTCAACCGTGTGTGATGCAAGTGCGCTGAAATCACCACGAGCGCGCAAGCGCGAGCAAAGGGTGGAGGTACTGGCTTAACCATGTGCGATGCAAGTGCGATGTAAAACCACCACCTATGCAAGCTAAAGGCCGGTAAGTTTATTTGGAAATTAGGATGAACCATGTGCGATAGACCAGCTAGCTAGAAATATAAAAAACAAACTACCCGCCTTGAGTGTTGCAAAAATCGGCGGATCCGCGCCACTTTTCCTTATTGTCATACACGCATATTATTATTGGACCGTGCGCGATCTTGGGCACTCCCGCCCCGCATCAATTCCTTTACCCAAATTTTAGTAGCCGTCGTACTTCAACCGTCACCCACACTCTTCCAGCACCGACCTTATAGTAAAATTGCAGTACTCGAGGCATTTGAACCGTCACCCTCCCTCGTCCACCACCATCTCCACCCACCATTACTAAAATTTTCAGTAGTCGTGGCATATCCTCAAACACCACCACCCCCCTCCATAGTCCCCCACCCGCCCCCTCCCCCCTCGAACCCTAGCTCGCGGCCGCCGCCAACCCCTGCCGGTCTGCCTATTCCTCCTAGCTCAGATAATAAAGTTCAGGTTACCCAGCGATTCCCATACCGTCGCCCCACTCCCTTGAGTTTTTAGATGAGGCCTGCCGTGTCCCTCCCCGCCAGATCCACATCCCCTGCTCCAGAATGTCGTAGCCTAAGCTCGACCACGTATCTCGGGGAGCCCGACGAGCGTTCGGCCAGGAAGAGGTTTATCATGGCCTCTTTGGCGGACGTTGGCGAGGTGGCCGCCGTTTGCCCTGACCTATCGATCCCGGAGCAACACGTCACTGTAGAAGCCGGAGAAGACGTTGACTATGTTGCCATGCCGAAGGCTTCATGTCAGCGGCTAGCATATTACTGTATCTCGGGAAAGCTGGCTACGACATCAAGCTCATCCACACTGACGGCTTCATGCGGGCCATGTCACGGGTTAAGTGGTCCATCCCCAACCCCTCTGGTTCAACCGCCATCGATCTCTTCAAAGG
Source organism: Triticum aestivum (assembly GCF_018294505.1). Classification (NCBI taxonomy): domain Eukaryota; kingdom Viridiplantae; phylum Streptophyta; class Magnoliopsida; order Poales; family Poaceae; genus Triticum; species Triticum aestivum. The sequence goes on along the minus strand of NC_057800.1, from coordinate 136,134,084 downwards.
CCCTGCCGCAGACCTCCTCCGCCAAGCGGTCAAGGATTTGTGAGCTTTATACGCCATCGAGCCCATTTTGTCATTTCTGAAGGACACATTCCACGGCGGCGGGATCCTCAATTGCCAAGTCAAATTTCATCGATCACGACCACGACCACGAGAAGGGCACCCACGACGGTTCTTCCAAGGTAAAACATCCCATCTGTGACATCAGAGAGCGCACCATGGGTCTGTGCTCTTCCATCTGGAAGGATCTCGTCCATGAAATGTGAGGCAACATTCTATCAGCAAATCTTACCTTTTCTAGCTTGCCAACCCGTACCACTTGTTGTAGTAGCATTTGCCATGCGGTGCTTTAATTGTGTCGTGTTTTATTATTTCAGTTATGCAAAAATGTACTGTTCAATAGGTCTATGTGATGTTTAAGTATGAATTGTCCACTTCAGTTTCACGAATGGATATATTTGGTTGTTTATCGTGAGTAGATGCCTTGTTTATCTGTATTTGGTTGTTAGGTTGGTTGGAGTGAGCATTTTTTCAGTTATCGAGCACATGCGTTGTTTATCTGTATTTGGTTCTTAGTTTGGTTGCAGTGAGCATTTGTCCAGTTATCAAGCAGATGCCTTGTTTATCTGTATTTGGTTGTTAGGTTGCTTTTTTAGCATTTGTCCAGTTATCAAGCAGATGCCTTGTTTATCTGTATTTGGTTGTTAGGTTGCTTTTTTAGCATTTGTCCAGTTATCAAGCAGATGCCTTGTTTATCTTTATCTGCTTGTTAGGTTGGTTGCAGTGAGCATTTGTCCAGTTTTCAAGCATATGCCCTGTTTATCTGTATTTGCTTGTTAGGTTGGTTGCAGTGAGACTCTGTCCAGTTTTCAATGGCTATATTTGGTTGTTATACTGGTCATTTATGCCTTGTTTATTTCAGTCATTCACAGTGTGTTGATCATTATGCGCAAGTCGGAACTGTGTCGCTCGACTACATCAATACCAGTTTGAACGGCTATATTTGGTTCCAGTTATTCCTGGTGTAGTTAACACATGCCCTTTATTTCAGTTTTACACATTTATGCAGTGTGATGTTTAAGCATTACCTATGTTCTATTTATTTTCAACAATACCAGTTTGAATTGCAATATTTGATGGCTGTTAAGCCTGCTGTCGGCAACATTGCCTTCCATTTTATATCTGCTTTAACAGCATGCTGAAACCAACACATTCAAGCTATCATTTGTAGATGATGTTGTTTACCTTTGCTATATTTGTTTGATGTTAAGGTTGTTGTACTTATCATGCCTTTCCACTACTTATGCACGATAACAACGGGAGTGGCCACCATTTTCCGCCAAAGTTAGCTTCATCCCTCGGCTTGTACTCCCCCTGTCGTTCCATAATGTAGTACATATAGATCCAGGCCTGGACACTAGTTAGCTTCTAATATTGACTTGTTGCTTGTAGGTACATATGCCCTTGGCAAGGATCCACGCATCGACCCTTTTTGCGTATGGGGCAATGAGATATTGATGAACAAGCATCAAGTGAGGAAACTGATATGGATTATTAGCAAAAAGATATGAATGGTGGTAAGCAAATTATTTGTTTATGCTCTATCCAACACAACAGTGAGCTGTAGGATGGTAACTACAAACTCTGCAACCTTCTCTTTTTACTGCCCATAATGAGTTGTTAGACAACAATGCCTGAATCTTTTTCATTCCCAGTGGTTCCCGAAGCAATTCACTCAAGATTACCTCACAAAGTACATGATTGGTGGACACGCAATGAAGGTTAAAGTATTTCATCCAGACTACTACAACGAGCATCGAGAAGTCCTAATGAAGACAGTGAAGCATGAACGGGCAGCCATCACAAGGGGTTGGCCTAGAGTCGTGCGCGCATTACGCATGGAGGGCACAATATGGGCATTTCGCTTCACCTTCTCCAGCAACTAGAATGTCTTTAGCCTCTCTCTTTACAGTCTCTAGTACAACTATGGTTCATCATTCTTTAATTGGTGCTTCTGTAGTTCTTCAGTATATGTACATGTGCATCGAATTATGCATTTGTGGTTGAACCTATATTTGTAATAAACATGGTTGGATATGAAATAAGTGATTGCCTACTTTCAAATTCAAAACATGTGATTTTTAAATTAGGGATTAATTAGGGATTACACTGCCCACGGTTTGTGAAAGCGAAACATCTGCGATATACGTGGAGATCAGAAATGTTTCTAGGATCCACTACATGTGCGATCAATCTCCACTGCACACACGATTTTCTCTTGAAAACTGTTTGTGTTAGGCCACCTTGCGCAAACGTTTAGCACATAAAAACTGTGTGTGATGGACATCCTTTGCCACACAGTTTCTTCTATGCATCGTGTGTGATGCATTCAATAATGCAAACGATAAAGTTATTAATATCGTGTGCAATGGCAACGCCATCACAAACGATTTAACGGGAAAAATTGTGTGTGATGTACCTGTGAATGGAAACGTTTTCCTTAGAGCGACTGTGTGGGATGTACATACGAATGGAAACGTTTGGCGGGGACTGACTGTGTGGGATGTACTTGCGATCGAAAACAATTTCGCTTGTATAATTGTGATTTTTAGCTCTACTATACGTATTTCCATATTTGGGTGCTCTCCCATCGCACACGACCTCATTTTGCCGAGCGTGTGTGCCAGGAGGGCATATCCCCGATGGTTTCTGGGTCATGTGGGAAGGACCCCCCCCTATCGCCCACACTCACTTGGTGACGGTTCCAAATGCCGTCGTGGAAAGGGGTTAAAAATGTTTGTATAGCACCGACGCGCACCAGTGTCCTGATAGTTTTTGCATATCTATGTTTAGATCAATAAGCTCGCGTATAGCTCCCCTATTTTTTTGATATGTTCTTAGAGAAAAATAAGTTGAAAGATCATATTAGCAATGATGCGGACTAGGGTCCATGATCCGAGGATTATCCTCATTGCTGCACAGAAGAATTATGTCCTTGATGCACCGCTAAGTGACGGACCTATTGCAGGAGCAGATGCAGACATTATGAATGTTTGGCGAGTTAGGTATGATGACTACTTGATAGTTTAGTGCACCATGCTTTATGTCTTAGAACCAGGACTTCAAAAATGTTTTGAAAGACAAGGAGCATATAAGATGTTTCAAGAGCTGAAATTCGTATTTCAGACTCATGCCTGAGTCGAGAGGTATGAGACCTTTGACAAGTATTTTGCCTACAAGATGGAGGAGAATAGCTCAACCAGTGAGCATGTGCTCAAAATGTCTGAGTGCTACAATCGCTTGAATCAAGTGGGAGTTAATCTCCCAGATAAGATAGTGATTGACAGAGTTCTCTAGTCACTATCACCAAGTTACTGGAACTTCGTGATGAACTATAATATGCAAGGGATGACAAAAACAATTCCCCAAGCTCTTCGTGATGCTGAAATCGGCGAAGGTAGAACTCAAGAAAAGCATCAGGTGTTGATGGTTGACAAGACAACTAGTTTCAAGCAAAAGGGCAAGGGAAAAGAAAGGTAACTTCAAGAAGAATGGAAACCAAGCCTGAAACTGAGTGCTTCTACTGCAAAGGAAATGGTCACTAGAAGCGGAACTGCCCCAAATACTTGGCGGAGAAGAGGGATGGCAAAGTTAACAAAAGTATATATGATATACATGTTATTGATGTGTACTTTACTAGTTTTCATAGAAACCCCTCGGTATTTGATACTGGTTCAGTTGCTAAGAGTAGTAACTCGAAACGGGAGTTGCAAAATAAATAGAGACTAGTTAAAGGCGAGGTGATGGTGTGTGTTGGAAGTGATTCCAAGGTTGATAACATCAACATCGCACACTCCCTTTACCTTCGGGATTAGTGTTGAACCTAAAATAAATGTTATTTGGTGTTTGCATTGAGCATGAATGTGATTGGATCATGTTTATTGCACTACGGTTAATAATTGTTGTTCTATTTACATCAATAAAACCTTCTATGGTCATACACTCAATATAAATGTTTTATTGAATATCGCTCGTGGTGATACACATATACATAATATTGAAGCCAAAAGATGAAAAGTTAATAATGATAGTGCAACTTATTTGTGGCACTGTCGTTTAGGTCATATTGGTGTAAAGCGCATGAAGAAACTCCATGATGATGGGCTTTTGGAATCACTTGATTATGAATCACTTGATGCTTGCGAACCATGCCTCATGGGCAAGATGACTAAGACTCCGTTCTCCGGGACAATGGAGCAAGCAACTGACTTATTGGAAATAATACATACTGATGTATACGGTCCGATGAGTGTTAAGGCTCGCGGCGAGTATCATTATTTTCTGACCTTCACAGATGATTTGAGCAGATATGGGTATATCTACTTTATGAAACATAAGTCTAAAACATTTGAAAAGTTCAAAGAATTTCAGGGTGAAGTGGAAAATCATCGTAACAAGAAAATAAAGTTTCTACGATTTGATCGCGGAGACGAATACTTGAGTTACGAGTTTGGTCTTCATTTGAAACAATGTGGAATAGTTTCGGAACTCATGCCACCTAGAACACCACAGTGGAATGGTGTGTTCGAACGTCTTAACCGTACTTTATTAGATATGGTGCGATCTATGATGTCTCTTACCGATTTACCACTATCGTTTGGGGGTTATGCATGAGATACAGCTGCATTCACATTAAATAGGGCACCATCTAAATCCGTTGAGATGACACCACATGAACTGTGGTTTGGCAAGAAACCTAAGCTGTCATTTATTAAAGTTTGGGGTGGTGATGCTTATGTGAAAAAGTTTCAACCTGATAAGCTTGAACCCAAATCGGAGAAATGCATCTTCATAGGATACCCAAAGGAAACTGTTGGGTACACCTTCTATCACAGATCCGAAGGCAAGATATCCTGTTGCTAAGAATGGATCCTTTCTAGAGAAGGAGTTTTCTCTCGAAAGATGTGAGTGGGAGGAAATTAGAACTTGATGAGGTAATTGTACCTTCTCCCAAATTGGAAAGTAGTTCATCACAGAAATCAGTTCCAATGATTCCTACACCATTAGTGAGGAAGTTAATGAAGATGAAACTTCAGATCAAGGTTCTACCAAACCTCGTAGGTCAACCAGAGTACGGTCTATACCAAAGTGGTACGGTAATCCGGTTCTGGAAGTCATGTTACTAAACCATGACAAACCTACGAACTATGAGGAAGCGATGATGAGCCCAAATTCCGCAAAATGGCTTGAGGCCATGAAATCTGAGATGGGACCCATGTATGAGAACAAAGTGTGGACTTTGGTTGACTTGACCGATGATCGGCAAGCCATAGAGAATAAATGGATCTTCAAGAAGAAGACTGACGGTGACGCTAATGTTACTGTCTACAAAGATTGACTTGTTGCGAAAGGTTTTCGACAAGTTCAAGGAGTTGATTACGATGAGACCTTCTCACCCGTAGCGATGCTTAAGTTTGTCCAAAATATGTTAGCAATTGCCGCATTTTATGAAATCTGGCAAATGGATGTCAAAACCGCATTCCTTAATGGATTTATTAAAGAAGAGTTGTATATGATGCAACCAGAAGGTTTTCTCAATCCTAAAGGTGCTAACAAGGTGTGCAAGCTCCAGCGATCCATCTATGGACTGGTGCAAGCATCTCGGAGTTGGAATATACACTTTGATGATTTGATCAAAGCATATAGTTTTATACAGACTTGCGGTGAAGCCTGTATTTACAAGAAAAGTGAGTGGGAGCACTACAGCCTTTCCGATAAATATATGTGAATGACATATAGTTGATCGAAAATGATGTAGAATTTACTGGAAAGCATAAAGGAGTGTTTGAAAGGAGTTTTTCAAAGAAAGACCTCAGTGAAGCTGCTTACATATTGAGCTTCAAGATCAATAGAGATAGATCAAAACACTTGATAAGTTTTTTCAATGAGTACATACCTTGACAAGATTTTGAAGTAGTTCAAAATGGAACAGTCAAAGAAGGAGTTCTTTCCTGTGTTGCAAGGTGTGAAGTTGAGTAAAGATTCAAAACCCGACCACGGCAGAAAATAGAGAGAGAATGAAAAGTCAATCCCTATGCCTCAGTCATAGGTTCTATGAAGTATGCTATGTTGTATACAGACCTATTGTGTACCTCACCATGAGTTTGGCAAGAGGGTACAATAGTGATCCAGGAGTGGATCACTGGACAGCAGTCAAAATTATCCTTAGTGGAATAAGGATATGTTTCTTGGTTATGGAGGTGACAAAAAGTTCGTCGTAAAGGGTTACGTCGATGCAAGCTTTGACACTGGTCCGGATGACTCTAAGTCTCGATCTAGATACATATTGAAAGTGGGAGCAATTAGCTAGAGTAGCTCCGTGCAGAGCATTGTAGGCATAGAAATTTGCAAAAATACATACGGATCTGAATGTGGCAGACCCGTAGACTAAAAACTTATCTCACAAGCAAGACATGATCACACCTTAATGTTCTTGGGTGTTAATCACATAGTGATGTGAACTAGATTGTTGACTCTAGTAAACCCTTTGAGTGTTGGTCACTTGGCGATGTGAACTATGGGTGTTAATCACATGGTGATGTGAACTATTGGTGTTAAAACACATGGCGATGTGAACTAGATTATTGACTCTAGTGCAAGTGGGAGACTGAAGGAAATATGCCCTAGAGGCAATAATAAAGTTGTTATTTATATTTCCTTATATCATGATAAATGTTTATTATTCAAGCTAGAATTGTATTAACCAGAAACTTGAAACATGTGCGAATACATAGACAAAACAAAGTGTCCCTAGTATGCCTCTACTAGAATAGCTCGTTAATCAAAGATGGTTAAGTTTCCTGACATGTATTGCCATTTTATGAACGGGATCACATCATTAGGAGAATGATGTGATGGATAAGACCCATCTGTTAGCTTAGCATAATGATCGTTAAGTTTTATTGCTATTGCTTTCTTCATGATTATACATGTTCCTATGACTATGAGATTATGCAACTCCCGAATACTGGAGAAACACCTTGTGTGCTATCAAACATCACAACGTAACTGGGTGATTATAAAGATGCTCTACAGGAGTCTCCGAACGTGTTTGTTGGGTTGGCATAGATCGAGATTAGGATTTGTCACTCCGAGTATTGGAGAGGTATCTCTGGGCCCTCTCGGTAATGCACGTCACTATAAGCCTTGCAAGCAATCACTACTGGAATCAGCTTCTTTGCCGTCTGGCATGGAAGACGGCAAAGGCATAGACCCCGGACGGCAAAGTCCTTTGTCGTCAGCCAACGGACGGCAAACCGTCCGTTTGAACATGTGCCAGCAAAGGCCTTCTTTGCCGTTCACTTCTTGGAAATGGACGGCAAAGGATTGTGTTGTCCGTCGTCCGAGGCCACCAGACGAAAATGGGGTGGGGTGAGAGCCATTAGGGGGTTAACGGCGCTCTTTGTCATCCGCTGGCAGACGACAAAGAGCTCAGCTAGGCCAACACCGGGAAGCTGCCACGTGGCCAGCTATGCCGTCTACCAGCAGACGGCAAAGACCTTTGAATCTTTGCCATCTGCTGCTGGACGGCATAGCTGGCCCTATTTGCCAGGCCTATTTGGTCACTTTGCCGTCTGCTAGCTGATGGCAAAGTGACCAAATAGGTAGCCAGTGTTCCCAGTTTCTACACGTAGCTGCCACGTGTCCTCTTTGCCATCTGCTAGCGGACGGCAAAGAGGCTATATATACGCTGTTTTTATTTATATCCATTTAATTTCACAGGAATTCACACACAGATATACATATATTTTTTTTCACATGCACAACAGACATATGATGTATCCAACACATAGCTCCATCCATGACAACATACATACATAAGAAACACAGTTACATCCATACATATTAAAGTAATATCACAATATTCATCCAACACATTGTTCCATGCATCCATATAACAAGTTCCACATTATTCTTCGATACAAACGAAAAGAAGAACAGGGAAACAAGCACTCCATCCATGCAAGCTTCCATATAGTGAATTAAATCTGCAAACTTCTTCTTCCTCCTCCTCTTCTTTTCTTCCTATTCCTTCTTTCCTTCCTGTCGGTGTCAAAACCGGCGGATCTCGGGTAGGGGGTCCCGAACTGTGTGTCTAGGCCGGTTGGTAACACGAGGCAGGGGACATGAAGTTTTACCCAGGTTCGGGCCCTCTTGATGGAGGTAAAACCCTACGTCCTACTTGATTAATATTGATGATATGGGTAGTACAAGAGTAGATCTACCACGAGATCAGATAGGCTAAACCCTAGGAGCTAGCCTATGGTATGATTGTATGTTGTGATTGTTGTCCTACGGACTAAAAACCCTTCGGTTTATATAGACACCGGAGAGGGTTAGGGTTACACAAGGTCGGTTACAAAGGAGGAGATATTCATATCCGTATTGCCTAGGTTGCCTTCCACGCCAAGTAGAGTCCCATCCGGACACGAGACGAAGTCTTCAATCTTGTATCTTCATAGTCTAATAGTTCGGCCAATGGAGATAGTCCGGCTGTCCGGAGACCCCCTAATCCAGGACTCCCTCAGTAGCCCCTGAACCAGGCTTCAATGACGATGAGTCCGGCACGCAGTATTGTCTTCGGTATTGCAAGGCGGGTTCCTTCTCCGAATACATCACAGAAGAATTTGAATATGAGGATAGTGTCCAACCCTGCAAAATAAGTTCCACATTCCACCGCAGAGAGAATAATATTTTCGCAGATCTAATTTGCTGGCTTGTTTTGGCAGCATGACGTTATGTCATGGCCTGGTGATTATTTGAACCGTTTCTTTTAACCAGCTCCACACATAACGCGAGGCGGTTTCTTGACACGTCTTGCCGAAGCAGAGATCGTGTTCCCCCCAATTACGGGATTCTCATTAATGCGGTCGTGGGTAACCCAACCGTGTCTAGGACTCCTAGATTATAGGCAAGTCCTAAACGGCTACGGAGAGGACGCTTGATATTCACCCTCTTTATAAAGGGACAAGGTTTTCGCTTTTTCCCTCTCGTTCTCAATCGAACCCTTCCCCCGCCTCGAGTTCTAACACCCAAAGCCCAGGTTAGGTGCTCCGGATCTTCAATCATGTCCGGATCCAGCCTTCAAGGCCGATGGATGCCCTCCTCCATTACATAAGAGGACATTAAGAAGTTGAGGGAGGCCAGATACCTGACCGCCGAGGTTTTGCATCGGCTGCCTGCTCGAGGGTAGATCGTCCCTACTCCCGAACCCAACGAGAACGTTGTGTTCGTCTCCCACTTCCTCCGAGGTCTAGGCCTCACTCTGGATCCCTTCGTCAGGGGTTTGATGTTCTATTACGGGCTAGATTTCCACGATCTAGCTCCAGACTCCTTTCTCCACATCTCGACATTTATTGTCGTGTGTGAGGCCTTCCTCCGCGTTACCCCTCACTTCGGCCTGTGGCTCAAGACCTTTGAAGTAAAGCCGAAGATGATCGAGGGGCAGCATGCAGCGTGCGGAGGCGCATCAATAGGCAAGATGGCAGGAGCTCCATGGCCGAAAGGTTCCTTTCCAGAGGTGTCCGAATTATGGCAACGGGAGTGGTTTTACGTCACGGCTCCCAGAAGTGCCAAGTGGGCGGCTGCCCCCGCTTTCCGCTCGGGCCCCCCACCACAACTGATGTCATGGATTAGCAGAGGTCTGAGCTGGGGTCCAGCCAAGGACGTGCCTATACTGCAAAGCCGCATCCGAGATCTCTTCGAGGGAGATTTTAATTTGGCTGTGGTAATACAAGTTATGCTGGTTCGTCAAGTCCAGCCTTGCAAACGCCGGCCCCTTCGCTTGTGGGAGTTCAACCCAGAGGGACCGCGTGCCATTCAAAGTTTCCTCGGCCTGACGCACGAGGAGATGTACAAGTCATTCTTCGGACCTCAAGTAGAGTGTCCGGATATTATCGAGGACGTGGGCCTGAGCAGTAACCGCGCCGCCGAACAAGTAAGAAATCCTCTGGCCGAACACACTGTCTTTTATTCGTCATGAAGTCATTTCTGAGAGTTCACTTTTTGACCAGGACTGGCTGACAAAGGCGAAGATGATTCGGTGTTTGGCCCCCCTCCCTGAGGGTTTGGAAAATCCGGTATTGGAAAAGATGCTCGAGGTCGCACCTTGCCCAGAGCCCTCGAAGGAAGATACCGGGGGGGGATAATACGGGCGGACACGGGCCCCCATCGCTGCCTATTCCAACCGAGGGAATGAGCGTTTCCACGAAGGAGGACAACCGGGGGAGGAAAAGGACTGCTTCCGAGGATCCGGAAGCCGAAGCCTCCAAACAGGAGAAGCAGTCTCACACAGAGGGTCCCACCTCGGGGGGTGCTTTTGCCGCACAAAGTCCGCGGGGGATCAGCCCTCCAACGAGTCGTAAGTGATCCAAAATACTTTAATAGTAAAGGTATGCTATCTTTTTTCTGAGAAAATAACCACCGCATATATCTTGCAGTTCGGGCCTTAGCCCCTCTCAGATGAGCTCGTCTTCGGGGGATCTTCTTCCAGAGATGATGGAGAGCGAGACGCCTCCCCCGGACTCCTCCGCTCAAGAAGCGGGCGACCCCGAAGTGTCGTCACGGAGGGCCTCTCCGGATCCGGTGAGGCCAGAAGATAATCCCATAGACCCCCGAAGTCCCCAGCGTCCGGCTCCCGAAGAGAGCAGACAAAAGAGTCCGGCACCGTCTGGTGTGCGGTCGGACGTTCTGAGGGAGTTGGTGGGGCGAGCGGCCATCTCAGAAGAACACCGTATGCTGATGGGTACGGTGATGGAGAGAATCTCGTCCGCCGAAAGCGGATTACATGAAGCCTTTATGAGTCTACTGACAGGCTTTGAGGTACGTGAGATAATATGTGATAGTACTGCACATGTTAGGTGTGCCCTGTGTAGATAGTAGCCCCTGAGACTCTGGTTGTCGTCGAGAACGGCGGCGAACAGAGGATCATATTCCCAGGCAATAACCAGACTGCCCCTATGTGCAGGTGGTGGAAGCTCCGGTGGCTAGCCGGACTAGTGAGTTTGCCAAATTAAAACGGCAACTGGATGCGGCAGACGCCGACATCGAGCTTGTTAACAAGAGGCTTGACGAGGCACAGGGTAAGTGTTATTATCTGGTGAACGCCACATAGTAAGAGCAGCATGATGCCAGTATCTTTAATATGTTGTGACTGCAGATGGAGCTGCCACCGTGGAAACCTTGCGGGCAGAACTTGCCCGAGCCAAGGAACAAGCGAGGATTAGTAATGCGGCTGCTTTGAAGGCGGCCGAAGAGTTGAAAGCCGAGAAGGCCGCACATTGCGAGAGCCAAGAGAAGATGGCCAAGATGGCCGTAGAATTAAAAGACACTGCCGACCGTTGCCGGGTCCTTGAAAAAGAAAACCGAGCGAAGGCAACGGACCTTGAGAAGGCCACGGCGGCGGACAAAGACACCCGTTCTGCTATGAGAGCGAAGAAGGAGGAGCTGCGGGAAGCCGGGGATATTGCGGCTGGGAAACCCTTCATGTTACGGAGGAAGTTCGGAGATCCACGGTATGCCCCTCTGGATCGGCTGTGGAGTTCGGCAGATGCGTATATGGATTTGGCGGCGAGCGCTGCCGATGCGGCCAAGTACTTCCAAGGTCAGACAGATCGTGAAGTGGACAAGCTGTTCTGGTCGCAATTCCACGTTCCAGAGCGTCCGCTTTCATTGACTGACCAGCTAGCCGAATGGGCCGAACTGAATAGGTTGTCCGGACTCGCCATGAGGTCTGTTGTGGATCAGCTATGGCCGGAAAAGCCAAAGCCGAACAGCTATTTCAGCTTAGTGCAGCAGTTCCTTGGTGCGGTGCCGCGCATTAATGCGATGAAGAGGTCGGCGTGCATAGAAGGCTCGCGGATGGCCCTTGCCCGTGTTAAAGCATACTGGGCGGAGATGGACGCTACCACTGTTGCGGCGCAGGGTTCGGCCATAGGCCGAGTGGCTGCCGAGCATTATTTCGAGGAGGTTCTCGAGGGTGCTCGTTTGATAGAGGCCCAGTGCTCGAAGAATATTATGTTTGAGTGATATGTATTCTCATTGTAAACACAATGCTTTTATGAAGTTTTTATAAGGCTATGTTTATACTTTTGCCTGAAAGTAGTATGATGCCTCCTGTGCGGCCGTTTATGTATACATGTGTATAACCTGAAAGATTGCAGCCGTCGGCTTCAACCCCCACGCATATAATGCGGAGGTGCTCGCAAAAAACGCGTGTTCACACTTAACCCAACGTCTTGGTCCTATTAAGGAGGTGATAGCGTAGCGAGCGAGGCAACCGGACTATAATGCTTTAACACTTTCACTTAGCCATAGGAGTTTGACAGTGGGGCTACTAGATAGCCCCTGGTGGCTCCGCACTCTCCCGATCGCGGGGTGCGTACATGCCTGGCCGGAAAACGGCCCTTCGTTAAGGCGGAGGAATTCTAACATTCCGATAGGTCATCGAGTGGTTGACCAGTCTCACGCTATATCATGACAGTCAGTTTTCGGCTTTCTCTACTGAGGTGCTCGTCCGGATGAACCAGGGCACAATCGCAGTAGTTCTCCTGGTGCTACCTTAGCCGATAAAGCGGAACGTAAGGCACCAAAACACAGGAGCCGGGCAAACCCAACATTTGACCAAAGACAATGATTCGGAGCTGATGCATATAAGGCCAAACTCGCGACGCCGAACACTCCCTAAGGTATTCGGTCTTTATGGTATAAACCGGGCCTAAATAGTGCCCTTTGTAAGAAGCCCCTTGTGTCCAGGTACGTGCATTATTCTGACGTGGCCACATGCCAAGACGTCAGCATCCTTCTCAACTGTGCTGAGAATTCGGTGGATATGTATCAACAAGAGACAGTAAAAAAGGTTTACGCAGGGTCTTAATCTAAAAAGAATCCTTGGAGCGGGTCCCTGCTGCACGTCTGCGCCTGTGTCTCCGTTGTGCCGTATCCTGGACGGGTGTAGCACGATGATCATCTGTAAAAGAGAGGAACTTAGGTGAAAAAGTTGTCGTGCAAAAAGATAGTTTTTAAAGAAACCATGTATAATTCAAGATGAGTAAAAATTGCCACTTGTCTGCGCGCGTTGAGCCCCTTGTATTTGTAATAGGGGTGTGACCATTGATCCGGTATGAATTACATATAGCTGCGCCGGACTCGTCTAACCGTGTCCGAGGTCTTGACGACCTGTTAAATGCTTTAGTTGGTGAGGCCGTTTTTAGTGTGCGGCTGCCAAGGCAGCCGCACTCTCTTCGGCGCGCAAAGATCGCTTAATACTTCCGTTCACTGTAATGATGCCACGTGGGCCGGGCATCTTGAGTGTGAGGGAAGCGTAGTGCGGTATTGCATTAAAGCGAGCGAAAGCTTCGCGTCCGAGTAGTGCTTGATAGCCACTTTGGAACGGAGCGATGTGGAAGGTTAAATGTTCGCTACGGAAGTTATCGGGGAAGCCGAATATAACCTTTAGTAGCAGGGAGCCCGTGCAATGAGCCCCTGGGCCTGGCGTTACTCCTTTAAAGGTAGTATTGCTATGGCAAATTTTTGTTGGGTCTATCCCCATTTCGCGGATTGTATCCTGGTATATCAGGTTTAGACTGCTGCCACCGTCCATCAGGACTCGTGTGAAGTGGTATCCGTCAATTATTGGGTCTAATACCAGGGCAGCCCATCCTGCACGCCGGATACTTGCTGAGTAATCACGATGGTCGAAAGTGATCGGTTGAGACGACCAGTGGCAGGACTCCGCGGTGATAGGCCCTTGGGCATATTTTTCTGGGAGTGCCGTTTTGTTTCTTCCCTTGATCACGTGTAACACGTTTACTGTTTTGACTTCTGGTGGAAATTTCTTTTGTTCCCCAGTGTCTTGCTTGAGAGGCTCATCCTCGTCTTCGCTTGGTGTATCCTCCCCCTTGTGTACGGCGTTGAGCTTGCCGGACTGCTTGAAGACCCAACATTCTCTGTGGGTATGATTAGCGGGTTTACCAGGGGTGCTATGGATCTGACATATTTGGTCCAGAATTTTGTTTAGGCTGGACAGTTCGTCTCTGGCGCCTTTAGAGGGCGGCTTTTGCTGACCTGGCCGAGAGCTTTTGAATCCGGCGTTTACTGCCGTGCTCTTCGTGCTGTCTTCTTTATTCCGGCGTTTGTTATTGCTGTTGCGCCGTGATTTCCCGTTTCCATCTCTAACTTCAGATGTACTGGGGTCGCTGGTGCTGCATCTGGCTAGCCAGCTGTCCTCACCCGCGCAAAAGCGGGTCATGAGGCTTGTTAATGCTGCCATTGTTCTCGGCTTTTCTTGGCCGAGGTGTCTGGCAAGCCATTCGTCACGGACGCTATGCTTAAAAGCTGCCAAGGCTTCGGCGTCCGGACAGTCGACAATTTGGTTCTTTTTAGTAAGAAACTTGTTCCAAAGTTTTCGGGCAGACTCTCCGGGCTGTTGAGTTATATGACTCAAATTGTCCGCGTCCGGAGGTCGGACATAAGTCCCTTGAAAATTTGCCCGAAAAGCGTCTTCGAGCTCTTCCGAGCTTCCAATGGAGTTTTTGGGGAGGCTTTTAAGCCAGTGACGAGCTGGCCCTTTGAGCTTGAGGGGTAAGTACTTGATGGCGTGGAGATCATCTCCTCGAGCCATATGGATATGGAGGATATAGTCCTCAATCCAGACCCCAGGGTCTGTTGTTCCGTCGTATGCCTCTATGTTTACGGGTTTGAATCCCTCTGGAAATTCATGGTCCAGCACCTCATCGGTGAAACATAGGGGGTGTGCGGCACCCCTGTATCTGGGTGTACTGCATTGTTCGGATGTTTGTTGTGTTACATTGTATGTTGGGGCGCGCTTGCGTGGTCCATAGATGGATCTGGTTGCGCTGTCCTTTTGGTGCGAGCCCTCGCGTGGATCGCGTATTGTCTTGTGAGTGGCATTGTTTGCCGCTCTATGTTGGCTGTGAGGTCGTCTATCCGGCCAGGTGGCTATTTTGATTTTTGGTTGTGGGGGGTCTGGGGCCTCCTCATCAAATTCAGGTAGCAACTTACGCTTTGGGTAGCTCTTGATGGGGCGATTGTCGCCGTACTTCGCTGCTGTGTTGAGTACTTTACTCCATCTGATTTGGAGTGTGTCCTGCGCAGCCTTGAGCCTTTGCTTCTGCTTTTTCAGACTCCTCGCGGTGGCAACAAGACTTTGACGGGCATTCTACTGCTCCGGGTGCTTGTCCGGCGTTATGTCGTCCGGACTATTATCTTTGACAGAATTGGTTTGTTCGGTTTGATTCTCCGTATTGCCGTGGTCCGGCAGTGGTTCGCCCTGCTCCAACGCTGGGTCTGTATGATCTTTATTTCTGCCGAGGCAGGATTTGGGGCGACGCTTACGCCGCCGCTTTAACTGCTTCTCGAGGGAACAAGCCTTCGGCGCGTCCTTCCGTTCCTTGTCGTCGTCTTCTATTGGTGTGTCCACCATGTATACGTCATATGATGAAGTGGACGTCCAGCGCCCTGTGGGCGGTGGTTCCTCTTCGCCTCCCGCATCGTCGTCCATACCATTGATGTCTTCGGAGTCGAAGTCGAGCATCTCGGTTGAGTCATCGACAGTGGCTATTAAGTGGGTGGTGGGTGGGCGTCGAATTTCTTCGTCGTCTGCATCCGCAATCCTGTTGGCCATAATTCGGCCAGGGCTCTCCTGACAAAGATTGAGACCTTAATGAATTCAGAATGTCGCCGAAGGGCGAGTGCTGAAAGATATCCGCGGCGGTGAATTCCATGATCGGCGCCCAATCGGATTTGATTGGCAGGGGCGCGGGCGGTTCGGAGTCAGAAAAAGAGTCTGGCACCTTGGAGTCACAGGCTGCGTAGAGGGTTAGGCTGGTGTTTGGCTCAATCACCGTTGAGACTGCAGCCCCTGAGGCGGTGTCTAACCACCCATCCTCGTTTGGCGCAGTTGGCTCCGAGCTAAAAGTCGGAGCTGATGCGGGCGTGGCCTCTGAGGTACTGTTCGGCGGCAGAGGTACGGCATACCGATCGCGATGGTGCGGCGCGCCCGGCTGTGGCTCGAATCCGTCGAAGATCAAGTCTCCGTGGATGTCGGCCGTGTAGTTCAAACCTCCAAATCTAACCTAACGGCCAGGGGCGTAGCTTTCAATCTGCTCCAGATGGCCAAGCGAATTAGCCCGCAGTGCAAAGTCGCCGAATACGAAGATCTGTCCGGGGAGAGAAGTCTCACCCTGGACCGCATCGCTACCGATGATAGTAGGAGCCATCAAGCCTAACCGCGACGACACAGAGGAACTCTCAATGAAAGCACCAATGTCGGTGTCAAAACCGGTGGATCTCGGGTAGAGGGCCCGAACCTGGGTAAAACTTCGTGTCCCCTGCCTCCTGTTACCATCCAGCCTAGACGCATAGTTCGGGACCCCCTACCCGAGATCCGCCGGTTTTGACACCGACACTTCCTCTTCTTTGATTTTCTTCATCTTATTATGTCATTTGTGGACTAAATAGGCTAAATTATGCCAAAAATGGACTAAATAGGCTAATTTATGCCAAAATTGGACTAAATAGGCTAAACAGGAAGAAAAATGCCATTTTTGAGCTAACCTAGCTAATTATGCCATTTTTAACCTAACTAAGATTATTGTGTCATTTTAGAAGACAACAAGCTAAGTATATGACATTTATGAGGTTAGCAAGGTTATTATGCCATTTACAAATAAAAACAAGTAAGAGGAGGAGGAGGAGGAGGAGGAGGAGGAAGAAGAAGAAGAAGAAGAAGAAGAAGAAGAAGAAGAAGAAGAAGAAGAAGAAGAAGAAGAAGAAGAAGAAGTGGACGAAGCCCCGTGACCGGAGTCTTCTGGGACGAAGACCCCGTGACCGGAGTCTTCTGGGACGAAGACTCTGGGACCAGACTCACGTGGGGCGAAGGATCGACGACCCGAGTCTGGTGGGGCGAAGGATCAGCGACCGGAGGCTCATGGACCGGAGTCCGAGGGTCCACGTAAGACGAAGCAGTCCTGTGGTCGGGTGAATCGGCTGAGGGTGGCGGCGAGGAAGGCGTAGCAGCCTTCCTACCTCTCCCGCTACCACGTCCACCTCTACCAGCCTTCTTCGTCCTCCCCCGACCTCTCCCATCCGTAGAAGAAGCGCCCGCTGCAGCTTTCTGCATACTGTCATGCACCGCTCTCCGGAGGGGCTGCGCTGCAATAATGGAACCACCCCTCCCAGTAGCGCTCGCAGGAGGCTTGGGGCGCTCTGGACCCTTGCCCACCATCCTGTCAACACCTGCAATGATAAAAAGTAAACGAAATTAGTACAACATAAAAAAATTCGATACCTGACATGAACATAATAATATGTATATAATTTAAGTGTATCATCATCATGAACATAATAAAAAATTGAAGTTACTAATATTACTCTGAATCGTCTATATATGCTCTGAGATCATTAAAATCACCATCATCATTGTCGGGGTCGGGGTGGGGGGCTCGGGTGTCGATTGTCGAGGTCTCAGGGTGTCGGGGTGTCGGTGGTCGGGGTCGGGGTGTCGGTGGTCGGGGTGTCAGGTGTCGGGGTGTCGGTGGTCGGGGTCGGGGTCGGGGTGTGGTGTCAGGGTGTCGGGGTGTCGGGGTCGGGGTGTCGTGCCGGCGTGTCGTGTCGGGGTCGGGGTGTCAGGGTGTTGGGGTTGGGGTCATGGTGTGGTGTCAGGGTGTCAGGTGTCGGGGTCGGGGTGGGGCGGTCGGGGTGTCGATTGCCGGGGTCTCAGGGTGTCGGGGTGTCGGGGTCAGGGTCGGGGTGTCGATGGTCGGGCTCGGGGTGTCGGTGGTTGGGGTGTCAGGTGTCGGGGTGTCAGTGGTCGGGGTCGGGGTGTGGTGTCCGGGTGTTGGGATGTCGGGGTCGGGGTGTCGTGCCGGGGTGTCGTGTCGGGGTGTGGTGTGGTGTCAGGGTGTCGGGGTGTGGGTTGGGTGTGGTGTCAGGGTGTTGGGGGTCGGGGTCGGGTGGGGGATCGGGGTGTCGACTGTCGGCGTCTTAGGCTGTCGGGGTCGAGGTCGGTGGTCGGGGTCGGGGTGTCGGTGGTCGGGGTGTCAGGTGTCGGATGTTGGTGGTCGGGGTCGGGGTGTCGGTGATCTTCTTCTTCTCCTCCTCTCCTCTAGCTTTCTTCTCCTCCTCCTCCTCTTCTCTTTCTTCTTCCTCTTCTTCTTCTTCTTCTTCTTCTTCTTCTTCTTTCTTCTCCTCCTCCTCCTCCTCTTCTCCTTTTTCCTCTTCTGAAACCTAGCACTAATTAACCTAAAACAAAACGGGGGAAAACTACACCTAAACCTAGCTATTCTTCTTCTCCTCCTCTTCTTCTAATTATTTTTAGTTTTTTTCATGACTAAACATAAACCTAAAACTAAACTAAACCTAAGACCAAACTAAAAGTAATCTAAACTAAACTAAATATAAAACCAAAAACTAACACTAATCTGAACTGAACTAAATCTAAAACAAAACTGAAAGTAATCTAAACTATAAACAGAGAAACAGAAGAAGAAAAAGAGGAGAAGAGGGGTGCAGCCTGGGCTCACCTGCGGCAGGGGTGGGACGTCCTGCAGCAGGCCCAGGGGCGCCGGGCGGCGGAGGGGCGCTGGCCAGGCGGAAGGGCGGTGGTGGCGACGGGGACGCAGGGCTCCGGGGTGGCGGGGTGGCGCTGGCAGGGCGGAGGGGGAGCCGGGCGGTGGTGGCGACGGGGCCGCAGGGCTCCGGGGCGGCAGGGTGGGGCGGCGGCAACGTGGGGGGCGGCGGCAGGGCGGCACTGGCCGGGCAAAGGGGGCGCCAGGCGGTGGTGGCGACGGGGCAGCAGGGCTCCAGGGCGGTGGGGTGGGGCGGCGAGAGCGTCCGGGTAGCGGCGGTGCGGGCGCGGACGCGGGTGAGTTGGGGGCGCAGAGTGAGAGAGAGGGGAGAGAGAGGGGTGGGGCTGGAGAGACAGAGAGCGCGAATAGGAGGGGGGAGACGGCCGTTAGCTGGGCCATTTCTTTGTCGTCCGCCAGCGGACGGCAAAGGTCCAGAAGGCAGACGGCAAAGACTAGGCAGATGGCAAAGAAGCTGACCTATCCACGCCGTGCCCTGTGAGGCCCACCTGACTTTTTGCCGTCTTCCTTCTAGCTCTTTGCCGTCAGCTGGCTAATGGCAAACAAGCACCTAACGGCAAATAGCATTTTTGCCATCAGCCCTTTCTTTGTCGTCCGCTTTGTGGAAGCGGACGGCAAATAGGCTCTTTGCCGTCAGCTGGCAAACGGCAAAGGGGAGGCAGATGGCAAAATGCCAGATTCCAGTAGTGAATGTGACTAATGAGTTAGTTGCAGGATGATGTATTATGGAATGAGTAAAGAGACTTGCCAGTAACGAGATTGAACTAGGTATGATGATACTGACGATCGAATCTCAGGCAAGTAAGATACCGATGACAACGGAATGACGTATTTGTTATGCGGTTTGACCGATAAAGATCTTCGTAGAATATGTAGGAGCCAATATGTGAAGGAAATATGCCCTAGAGGCAATAATAAAGTTGTTATTTATATTTCCTTATATCATGATTAATGTTTATTATTCATGCTAGAATTGTATTAACCGGAAACTTAGTACATGTGTGAATACATAGACAAACAGAGTGTCACTAGTATGCCTCTACTTGAGTAGCTCGTTAATCAAAGATGGTTAAGTTTCCTAGCCATAGACATGAGTTGTCATTTGATGAATGGGATCACATCATTAGAGAATGATGTGATTAACAAGACCCATCCATTAGCTTAGCACGATGATCATTTAGTTTGTTGCTATTGCTTTCTTCATAACTTATACATGTTCCTATGACTATGAGATTATGCAACTCCCGAATACCGGAAGAACACTTAGTGTGCTATCAAACGTCACAACATAACTGGGTGATTATAAAGATGCTCTACAGGTGCCTCCGATGGTGTTTGTTGAGTTGGCATAGATTGAGATTAGGATTTGTCACTCCGATTGTCGGAGAGGTATCTCTGGGCCCTCTTGGTAATCCACATCACTATAAGCCTTGCAAGCAATGTGACTATTGAGTTAGTTGCAGGATGATGCATTACAGAATGAGTAAAGAGACTTGCCAGTAACGAGATTGAACTAGGTATTGAGATACCGATGATCGAATCTCGGGCAAGTAACATACCTATGACAAAGGGAACAACATATGTTATTATGCGGTTTGACCGATAAATATCTTCGTAGAATATGTGGGAGGCAATATGAGCATCCAGGTTCCGCTATTGGTTATTGACCGAAAATGAGTCTCGGTCATGTCTACATAGTTCTCACACCCGTAGGGTCCGCACACTTAACGTTCGATGACGATCCGTATTATGAGTTTATGTGTTTTAATGTATCGAAGGTTGTTAGGAGTCCCGGATGTGATCACGGACATGACGAGGAGTGTCGAAATGGTCGAGACATAAAGATTGATATATTGGACCATGTTATTCGGACACCGAAAGTGTTCCAGGAGGTTTCGAATAAAAACCGGAGTGCTGGAGGGTTACCGGAACCCCCCAGGAAGTTACTGGGCCCTTAGTGGGCTTTAGGGGAGATAGAGGGCAGCAGCCAGGAGGTGGCGCCCCCCCCCCAAGGGATTCCGAATTGGACTAGGGGAGGGGGCGAGGCCCCTCTTTCCCTCTCCCTCCCCCTCTCCTTCCTTCTCCTCCTAGTTGGACTAGGAAAGGAGGAATCCTACTCCTACTAGGAGGAGGATTCCTCCCCCCTTGGCGCGCCCATGATGGCCGGCCGGCCTCCCCCTCCTCTTTTATATATGTGGGGAGGGGGCACCCTAGAAGAGATCAAAGTTGATCTTAGCCGTGTGCGGTGCCCCCTCCACAGATTTCCACCTCGGTTATATCGTTGTAGTGCTTAGGTGAAGCCCTGCGTCGGTAACTTCATCAAAACCGTCACCACACCGTCGTGCTGACGGAACTCTCCCTCGACCTCAGTTGGATCAAGAGTTCAAGAGACGTCACCGAGCTGAACGTGTGCAAATCGCGGAGGTGCCATGCGTTCGGTACTTGATCGGTTGGATCGCGAAGACGTTCGACTACATCAACCATGTTAAACGCTTCCGCTTTCGGTCTATGAGGGTACGTGGACACACTCTCCTGCTCGTTGCTATGCATCACATACATAGATCTTGCGTGATCGTAGGTAAAAAAATTGAAATACTGTGTTACCCAACAGTGGCATCGGTGCCAGGTCTATGCATAGATGTTATATGCACGAGTAGAACACAAAGAGTTGTGGGCGATAATAATCATACTACTTACCAGCATGTCATACTTTGATTCGGCTGTATTGTTGGATGAAGTGTCCCGGAGCGACATTACGCGTACGCTTACGCGAGATTGGTTCTACCGACGTGCTTTGCACACAGGTGGCTGGCGGGTGTCAGTTGCTCCAACTTTAGTTGAATCGAGTGTGACTACGCCCGGTCCTTGTTGAAGGTTAAAATAGCACACTTGACGAAAAATCGTTGTGGTTTTGATGCGTAGGTAAGAATGGTTCTTGTTCAGCCCGTAGCAGCCACGTAAAATTTGCAACAACAAGTAGAGGATGTATAACTTGTTTTCGCAGGGTATGCTGTGATGTGATATGGTCAAGACGTGATGATATATAAATTGTTGTAGGAGATGTTCATGTTTTGTAACAGTTATCGGCAACCGGCATGAGCCTAATGGTTGTCGCTTTATTGTATGAAATGCAATCACCATGTAATTGCTTTACTTTATCACTAAGCGGTAGCGATAGTCGTAGAAGCAATAGTTGGCGATATGACAACGATGCTACGATGGAGATCAAGGTGTCGCACCGTGACGATGGTGATCATGACGATGCTTTGGAGATGGAGATCAAAGGCACAAGATGATGATGGGCATATCATATCACTTATATTGATTGCATGTAATGTTTATCCTTTATGCATCTTATTTTGCTTAGTTCGGCAGTAGCATTATAAGATGATCTCTCATTAAATTTCAAGGTATAAGTGTTCTCCCTGAGTATGCACCGTTTCGACAGTTCATCGTGCTGAGACACCACATGATGATCGGGTGTGATAAGCTCTACGTTCACATACAATGGGTGCAAGCCAGTTCTGCACATGTAGAATACTCGGGTTAAACTTGACGAGCCTAGCATATGCAGATATGGCCTCGGAACACTAAGACTGAAAGGTCGAGCGTGAATCATATAGTAGATATGATCAACATAGTGATGTTCACCATTGAAAACTACTCCATCTCACGTGATGATCAGACATGGTTTAGTTGATTTGGATCACATGATCACTTAGATGATTAGAGGGATATCTATCTAAGTGGGAGTTCTAAAGTAATATGATTAATTGAACTTTAATTTATCATGAACTTAGTACCTGATAGTATTTTGCATATCTATGTTGTTGTAGATCAATGGCCCGTGCTACTGTTCCTTTGAATTTTAATGCGTTCCTAGAGAAAGCTAAGTTGAAAGATGATGGTAGCAACTACACGGACTGGGTCCGTAACTTGAGGATTATCCTCATTGTTGCACAGAAGAATTACATCCTGGAAGCACCGCTAGGTGCAAGACCCGCTGCAGGAGCAACACTAGACGTTTTGAATGCCTGGCAGAGCAAAGCAGATGACTACTCGATAGTTCGGTGTGCCATGCTTTATGGCTTAGAACCGGGACTTCAACGACGTTTTGAACGTCATGGAGCATATGAGATGTTCCAGGAGTTGAAGTTAATATTTCAAGCAAATGCCTAGATTGAGAGATATGAAGTCTCCAATAAGTTCTACAAGTGTAAACTGGAGGAGAATAGTTCTGTCAGTGAGCATATACTCAAAATGTCTGGGTATCATAATCACTTGACTCAGCTGGGAGTTAATCTTCCGGTTGATTGTGTCATTGACAGAGTTCTTCAATCACTGCCACCAAGCTACAAAAGCTTCATGATGAACTATAATATGCAAGGGATGGATAAGACAATTCCCAAGCTCTTCGCAATGCTAAAGTCTGCGGAGGTAGAAATCAAAAAGGAGCATCAAGTGTTGATGGTCAACAAGACCACTAGTTTCAAGAAAAAGGGTAAAGGGAAGAAAGGGAACTTCAAGAAGAACAGTAAGCAAGTTGATGCTCAAGTGAAGAAGCCCAAGTCTGGACCTAATACTAAGTGCTTCTACTGCAAAGGGGTTGGTCATTGGAAGCGGAACTGCCCCAAGTATTTGGCGGGTAAGAAGGATGGCAAAGTGAATAAAGGTATATGTGATATACATGTTATTGATGTGTACCTTACTAATGCTCATAGTAGTGCATGGGTATTTTATACTGGTTCTGTTGCTAATATTTGCAACTCGAAATAGGGACTACGGATTAAACGAAGATTGGCTAAGGATGAGGTGACGATGCGCGTGGGAAATGGTTCCAAAGTCAATGTGATCGCCATCGGCACGCTACCTCTACATCTACCTTCGGGATTAGTTTTAGACCTGAATAATTGTTATTTGGTGCCAGCGTTAAGCATGATCATTATATCTAGATCTTGTTTGATGCGAGACAGTTATTCATTTAAATCTGAGAATAATGGTTGTTCTATTTATATGAGTAATATCTTTTATGGTCATGCACCCTTGAAGAGTGGTCTGTTTTTGTTGAATCTTGATAGTAGTGACACACATATTCATAATATTGAAGCCAAAAGATGCAGAGTTGATAATGATAGTGCAACTTATTTGTGGCATTGCCGTTTGGGTCATATTGGTGTAAAGCACATGAAGAAACTCCATACTGATGGACTTTTGGAATCACTTGATTATGAATCACTTGATACTTGCGAACCATGCCTCATGGGCAAGATGACTAAAAATCCGTTCTCCGGAAAAATGGAGCGAGCAACAGACTTGTTGGAAATCATACATTCTGATGTATGTGGTCCGATGAATATTCAGGCTCGCGGTGGGTATCGTTATTTTCTGACCTTCACAGATGATTTGAGCGGTTATGGGTATATCTACTTAATGAAACATAAGTCTGAAACATTTGAAAAGTTCAAAGAATTTCAGAGTGAAGTGGAAAATCATCATAACAAGACAATAAAGTTTCTATGATCTGATCGTGGAGGATAATATTTGAATTACGGGTTTGGTCTTCATTCGAAACAATGCGGAATAGTTTCGCAACTCACTCCACCTGGAACACCATAGCGTAATGGTGTGTCCGAACGTTATAACCGCACTTTATTAGATATGGTGCGATCTATGATGTCTCTTACTAATTTACCGCTATCGTTTTGGGGTTATGCTTTAGAGACGGCTGCATTCACGTTAAATAGGGCACCATCTAAATCCATTGAAACGACACCTCGTGAACTATGGTTTGGCAAGAAACCCAAGTTGTCATTTCTTAAAGTTTGGGGCTGTGATGCTTATGTGAAAAAGCTTCATCCTGACAAGCTCGAACCCATATCGGAGAAATGTGTCTTCATAGGATACCCAAAGGAGACTGTTGGGTACACCTTCTATCAAAGATCCGAAGGCAAGACATTCGTTGCTAAGAATGGATCCTTTCTAGAGAAGGAGTTTCTCTCGAAAGAAGTGAGTGGGAGGAAAGTAGAACTTGATGAGATAACTGTACCTGCTCCCTTATTGGAAAGTAGTTCATCACAGAAATCTGTTCATGTGACTCCTACACCAATTAGTGAGGAAGCTAATGATGATGATCATATAACTTCATATCAAGTTACTATTGAACATCGCAGGTCAACCAGAGTAAGATCCGCACCATAGTGGTACGGTAATCTAGTTCTGAAGGTCATGTTACTTGACCATGACGAACCTACGAACTATGAGGAAGCCATGATGAGCCCAGATTCCGTGAAATGGCTTGAGACCATGAAATCTGAGATGGGATCCATGTATGAGAACAAAGTGTGGGGATCCATCTATTCTCTATGGCTTTCCGATCATCAAGGAGTTGACTACGATGAGACCTTCTCACCTGTAGCGATGCTTAAGTCCGTCTAAATCATGTTAGAAATTGCTGCATTTTATGATTATGAAATTTGGCAAATGGATGTAAACACTGCATTCCTAAATGGATTTCTGGAAGAAGAGTTGTATATGATGCAACCCGAAGGTTTTATCAATCCAAAGGATGCTGACAATGTGTGCAAGCTCCAGTGATCCATTTATGGACTGGTGCAAGCATCTCGGAGTTGGAATAAACATTTTGATAATGGGATCAAAGCATATGGATTTATACAGACTTTTGGAGAAGCCTGTATTTACAAGAAAGTGAGTGGGAGCTCTATAGCATTTCTAATATTATATGTGGATGACATATTGTTGATTGGAAATGAGATAGAATTTCTGGATAGCATAAAAGGATACTTGAATAAGAGTATTTCAGTGAAAGACCTTGGTGAAGTTGCTTATATATTGGGCATCAAGATCTATAGAGATAGATCAAGACGCTTAATTGGACTTTCACAAAGCACATACCTTGATAAAGTTTTGAAGATGTTCAAAATGGATCAAGCAAAGAAAGGGTTCTCGCCTGTGTTACAAGGTGTGAAGTTGAGTCAGACACAATGCCCGACCACTGCAGAAGATAGAGAGAAAATGGAAGTCATTCCCTATGCTTCAGCCATAGGTTCTATCATGTATGCAATGCTGTGTACCAGACCTAATGTGTGCCTTGCTATTAGTTTAGCAGGGACATACCAAAGTAATCCAGGAGTGGATCACTGGACAGCGGTCAAGAACATCCTGAAATACCTGAAAAGGACTAAGGATATGTTTCTCGTTTATGGAGGTGACAATGAGCTCGTCGTAAATGGTTACGTCGATGCAATCTTTGACACTGATCTGGATGACTCTAAGTCACAAACCGGATACGTATTTATATTGAACGGTGGAGCTGTAAGTTGTTGTGGTTCTAAGCAAAGCATCGTGGCGGGATCTACGTGTGAAGCAGAGTACATATCTGCTTCAGAAGCAGCAAATGAAGGAGTCTAGATGAAGGACTTCATATCCGATCTAGGTGTCATACCTAGTCCATCGGGTCCAACGAAAATCTTTTGTGACAATACTGGTGCAATTGCCTTGGCAAAGGAATCCAGATTTCACAAGAGAACCAAGCACATCAAGAGACGCTTCAATTCCATCTGCGATCAAGTCAAGGAGGGAGACATAGAGATTTGCAAGATACATACGGATTTGAATGTTGCAGGCCCGTTGACTAAGCCTCTCTCACGAGCAAAACATGATCAGCACCAAGACTCCATGGGTGTTAGAATCATTATTGTGTAATCTAGATTATTGACTCTAGTGCAAGTGGGAGACTGAAGGAAATATGCCCTAGAGGCAATAATAAAGTTGTTATTTATATTTCCTTATATCATGATAAATGTTTATTATTCATGCTAGAATTGTATTAACTAGAAACTTAGTGCATGTGTGAATACATAGACAAACAGAGTGTCACTAGTATGCCTCTACTTGAGTAGCTCGTTAATCAAAGATGGTTAAGTTTCCTACCCATAGACATGAGTTGTCATTTTATGAACGGGATCACATCATTATAGAATGATGTGATTGACAAGGCCCATCCGTTAGCTTAGCATGATGATCGTTTAGTTTGTTGCTATTGCTTTCTTCATAATTTATACATGTTCCTATGACTATGATATTATGCAACTCCCGAATACCGGAAGAACACTTAGTGTGCTATCAAATGTCACAATGTAACTGGGTGATTATAAAGATGCTCTACAGGTGTCTCCGATGGTGTTTTTTGAGTTGGCATAGATCGCGATTAGGATTTGTCACTCCAATTATCAGAGAGGTATCTCTGGGCCCTCTCGGTAATGCACATCACTATAAGCCTTGTAAGCAATGTGACTTAGAAGTAAGTGGCAGGATGATGCATTACGGAACGAGTAAAGAGACTTGCCGGTAACGAGATTGAACTAGGTATTGAGATACCGACGATCGAATCTCGGGCAAGTAACATACCTATGACAAAGGGAACAACGTATGTTGTTATGCGGTTTGACCGATAAAGATCTTCGTAGAATATGTGGGAGCCAATATGAACATCCAGGTTCTACTATTGGTTATTGACCGGAAATGAGTCTCGGTCATGTCTACATAGTTCTCGAACCCGTAGGGTCCTCACGCTTAACGTTCGATGACGATTCGTATTATGAGTTTATGTGTTTTACTGTACCAAAAGTTGTTCGGAGTCCCGGATGTGATCACAGACATGACGAGGAGTCTCGAAATGGTCGAGACATAAAGATTGATATATTGGACCATGTTATTCAGACACCGGAAGTGTTCCGGAAGGTTTCCGGTAAAACCAGAGTGTCGGAGGGTTACCGGACCCCCCCCCCCCCGAGAAGTTATTGGGTCCTTAGTGGGCTTTAGGGGAGAGAGAGCGAAGCAGCCAGGAGGTGCCCCCCCAAGGGAGTCTGAATTGGACTGGGGAAGGGGGGCGCGGCCCCTCTTTCCCTCTCTGTCCCCCTCTCCTTCCTTCTCCTCCTAGTTGGACTAGGAAAGGAGGAATCCTACTCCTACTAGGAGGAGGATTCCTCCCCCCCTTGGAGCGCCCATGATGGCCGGTGTCGGTGTCAAAACCGGCGGATCTCGGGTAGGGGATCCTGAACTGTGCGTCTAAGGTCGATGGTAACAGGAGACAGGGGACACAATGTTTACCCAGGTTCGGGCCCTCTCTATGGAGGTAATACCCTACTTCCTGCTTGATTGATCTTGATGAATATGAGTATTGCAAGAGTTGATCTACCATGAGATCGTAATGGCTAAACCTAGGAGTCTAGCCTGTATGACTATGGTAATGAATATCATTCCCTCCGGACTAAGTCCTCCGACTTATATAGATATCGGAAGGATCTAGGGTTTACATCAGGTCGGTTACAAAGAAAGGAATCTAGATATTTGATCGCCAAGCTTTCCTTCCACGCCAAGGAGAGTCCCATCCGGACATGGGTGCAGTCTTCGGTCTTCGTATCTTCACAGCCCATCAGTCCGGCCCATGGCTAACAGGCAGGACGCCCGAGGACCCCTTAGTCCAGGACTCCCTCAGTAGCCCCCGAACCAAGCTTCAATGATGAGGTGTCCGGCACACAGATTGTCTTCGGCATTGCAAGGCGGGTTCCTCCTCCGATGACTTCCAAGTAATGTATTCTGCTTTTAATTCAACGTCGCTCCCCTCGGCTTCTGTGCATCAATGACATCAGCTTCCACGTGTTGAACGAATGCAGAAGGTCAGGGTATTTTTTGCAAATAACACCCTGGCCATGCAAGAAAGAGCGTCTATTTAAAGAGATTGGATCTTAGATCCATTCGGCACCACGCGGAGAAAATCCTCAGAGATTGCTAGGAAAGACCATTCCAACATGACTAGCATTCCCAGCTCCTCCTCCCGTTCCGACCTAGAGAAAGGCGAGTGGGAGAGGTGCTTTGTGTCCCATAGTCAATTGGCGAAGTTGCAAACGTAGGGATTTCTTCCCCCTGCAGATCTGGTCCCTGTTCGAGCAGGGTTGGCCTCCTTTAATGGCGAGACCTAGGCGGAGGACTTCCCCAATCCATCCGGGGGGAGCGAGTGTGTTTCGTCCCTTATCTGCTAAGTGGCATCGGATTTTCAATTCATCTGTTCCTCCGAGGGCTTCTGGAATATTATGGCCTCCAACTGCACAACTTTACTCCCGCCTCTATCCTGCACATTGCAGTTTATGTTGCTTTATGCGAACTATTTATGGGTATTGAGGCCCATTTTGAACTATGGAGAAAGTTGTTCTGTCTTGTCCCGCGCAACTACGAGGAGTCAATATTTGAAGTGGGTGGAGCCGAAATATGGCGCATCGCCGATACCGGATACCTGTCCGGCACACCAAGGAAGGCATCTGAAGAATGGCCTTCCGAATGGTTCTACATTGAGGATGTCGCACTTCTCGACCCAGTTCGGAAGGGTCTTCCCAAATTTGCAAGCGTTCCGCTAAAGAAACGCCATAGTTGGCATCCCCGGAGTCTTAAAGAGGATGATAGTGCGGAAGTTGGTCAGCTCATGAGCAAGATAAAGACGCTCGCCCAGTCCGGACTAACAATAGTTGAGGTAATGGCGACCTGAATAGTGTGAGGGGTTCATCCACTTCAATACAGTGGGCTTACAGTGTGGCACTATAATGGGGAGGACGGCGCCTCCCGCTGTTGTCGAAAAGGTCCGGACACCCCCGCCGCTCTGGCCAAGATACTGGTCGGGCTGTTTAAAGGGGAGGAGGAGGAATTCCTTCGCATCAAGTGCAGAGATGGGTACTCTATGTATGACCCTCCCAGTTGGGTAAGTCCTGACCCCTCTGCTTTTACTCATTCCACTCTCCAAGCCATCTTTAATGAATTCTTAATCCGTCTATTTATAACAGCACTGGCGAAAGATCACTGAGGGGCTTCACAACCCCGCCCCACAGCCAGAGAACCACAACTGGGAGCTTGATCCTGGGTTTGAAGAGGACCCCGGATATATTCATGGTACTTGCGGAAGGGGTGTTTTACCAGGCAAGCTACGATGGCATGGAAATGGCCATTATCGCCAATTATCCTGGTCTTCTTTCTGCTTCCCACGTAAGTCATCAGGAGAAATCCCCCCCCCCCCGAAAGAGTTTCCTCGCACTGCCTCACCCACCGCACTGTCTCATGCTCCAAAGGGGAGGCATTCGGCACGTCATGCTACCCCGTGGGCAACTCCAAAGAGAGCGGCTCCTGCGCCGAGCAAGGCCTCTAAAAGGAAGGCCGTGAGGACAAGGCCGGGCCTTCGTCGAAGAGGTACGGGTTTGAAAGTATGCTTTTAGTCACATCCATCTATGACTGTTATGTTTGTCCTGTATCAGGAAAAAGGTTCGCCAAACTATGTCCGGAAATTCGGCAAGTCGTACTCCTAACAGCCGGGGTGCAGACCCTGCCGGAGAGACGGGGGCCGATACGGGAATGACACCGGACTGTGCCTCGGCCGAGGGCTCGGAAGATATGTCTGTCACCAACTCGAAAGTGGAGAGCGCCATGAATCACGGCGCCGGAGGGTCATTATGGGACCTTGACTTCTCAAAAGAGGCGTTTGATGCCTTCAGCTGGGCTGACGCATACATCCGAGCTGCTCGAGATGGGCTGGGCAGAGCCACAAAGAAGCATTTAATGGACGTGCAGGTAAGGTTTCTTTTATCCGAATAGGATAACCACATGCTAGTAGCCCCCAAGACTGAAAGCAGTTGGCACAAGTGATTTAAGGATCGGTGTATAACCAGGTTCTTACGGAGAAGAACAACCTGCTAGCTCAAGAGCTGGATCAGTGTCGGACACAGCTAAATGCTGCTACCGCCGAACTAAAAAAGTCAAAGAAGGCATCTTCTGGTAATGTTCCCCTCCATCGAGGAATAACAATTATATACCAGTTGTGCTAATACTGTTGCTTATCTCATAATAGGATCATCAGATCAACTGGAAGAGAAGTTGAAAACCGCTCAAGCGGGAGAGAAAGAGGCAAAAAGTCTACGCCGCAGGCGAGCGTGTCCTGACCCGAGTCAAAGAGGAGAAAAACAAGCTCCAGGATTCAAACACCAAACTGCGCGAAGAACTGAAAGATGTGCGGGCCCAGCTAGCTGACTCCGTGAAGGAGAATAAAAAGCTGCGAGGCGGCATATTCAGTACATGGCCGAATTTACCTTATAATAGTTTGGAGGTAAAAGTAGCTGATATAGCTATGATTGCAGGTATGTTGACGGGGCGTCCCAAAGAGGAGGTGTCCGGATCATCAAGTGATCTGCTGCAAGGGCTGTCGCAATTGCACGAGCAAGCTCGGCAGGCAATGCGGAGTGTTGCCAAGGCCTTATGGCCATCCGCCTCCCCTCCAGGGAGTATGGAGGAACTTGTAGAGCTGTTCAAGGGAGCGCGGCGGCGTATCCGACTATGAAAGATATCGGCCTCCCGGGAGGGTGCGTGAGAGGCCTGGGCCATGGTGAAAACGCGGTATACCAAGATGGATCCAAACCACATGGCCCAGGTCGGACCGCTAGGGTCAAATGGGGAAAAATTCCCGTTCGTTTAGTATATGACCAAGTAGAGGTGGCCGCTAGATATTCCCAACAGGATTGTAAGTTAGACCGCCTGTTGGACGGTATAGAGGAGGAAGTTTTTGAGTCCAAGTGACTATGTACTTTCTTTGACATATGTAACTCTAGCTGAATTGTAAAACATTTGTCATGGCAGACCTTTTCACTTCAACCTCTGGACCCGAAGGTGCGGAGTGTTTCCGAATAACGGAGCGGCCGAATAGACCGAGGTATGCGTGGAAACTAGGCGTAGGGGTCATAGTTGCTTGAACAGACAAGTTGTATCCGGCTAGTTATGTTATATTACATTAAGATTGTAAGAAACATCTTCCAAAGAGAATAGTTCCGTTAAGGGTTCCTTTCCCTGGGTGTGCATGCGTTAATGTGCATATCCGAACTATGATTGGGGAATCGCAGTATATATCACCTCTGGGGGTTCACAGTGGTGTGAATGCAGAAATATCTTTAATTCACCGACCGAATATTCCCTTAAGAACACTAGCTTTCGGCTTCACCCAGTCTGAGGTACACATCTGGATGATCCAGCAGTAACAATCGCAGAGGTGCTCCCTTTATGCCCTAGCCGAACTAACGGGAACGTAGGGCATAAGCACAGGAGCCAGGCAACCCAGCTTGGCCAAAACTTAAGTCATATCGATGCATATAATGGCGAAGAAAAGGTGCATATGGGAAAAAACGCATATGTGAAGAGCTTGATGCCCAAAGAATAATAACAAGCTTCTGTCCAAGAAGCCCCCAGGTGTAATGGACGTACATATTTGAAGATGTATACGTCAGAGGTGTGCGGTCTAGCCGTACGAGAGCTTTAAAGCGAAAGAAAAAAAGAAAAATGGAAAAGAGAGAAAAAATAATGGAAACTACAGGGGAGAAGGACACGAACGAAGAGTTCGGCGCTAGGCATAGAATCTTCGGAGTCTGGCCGCGTTCCAGGGGTTCGGCTCTAGGCGATTGTCTGATGCATTACGCAGACGGTATGCTCCTCCGGTGAGAACTTCATCAATGATGAAGGGACCCTCCCATTTGGGCTTTAGTTTGTCCTTTTTCTTTTCCGGCAGACGTAGAATGAGTTCGCCAACGTTGTAAGTCTTGGCCCATACTTCTCTGCTTTGATATCTTCGAGCCTGCTATTGGTAAAATGCTGAACGGGCTTTTGCGACATTGCGCTCCTCCTCCAGGCATCTACGCTATCCTGCCGATCAAGCTCGGCTTCTCTCTCTTCGTACATACGCACTCGAGGCGAGTCGTGAATAATATCGCAGGGCAACATAGCCTCTGCGCCATACACCATGAAGAAAGGTGTGTGTCCGGTAGTATGGTTGGGCGTGGTCCGCAGCCCCCAGAGTACGGAGTCGAGCTCCTCAACCCAGTGCTTGTCTGATTCTTTCAAAGACCGCACTAGTCTAGGCTTGATGCCGCTCATAATATGACCATTGGCTCGTTCGACTTGACCGTTTGTTTGCGGGTGGTAGACAGAGGCGTAATCGAGCTTAATGTCGAGATTAGCACACCAGATTTTCACCTCATCGGCTGTGAAATTGGAGCCATTGTCGGTGATGATGCTGTGTGGAACACCATAACGGTGCACAACACCGGATATGAATTCTATCACCGGCCCGGACTCAGCCGTTTTGACTGGTTTGGCCTCTATCCACTTAGTGAATTTATCCACCATAACCAACAGATATTTTTTCTTATGGCTTCCCCCTTTAAGGGGTCCAACCATATCCAGTCCCCAGACCGTGAAAGGCCAAGTAATGGGGATTGTTTGTATGACAGTTGGGGGCATATGGCTTTGGTTGGCGAAGAGTTGGCATCCGAGGCAACGTTGGACAAGGTCCTGTGCGTCTGCTCGGGTTGTCGGCCAATAAAACCCTGTACGGAAGGCCTTGCTAACAAGGGCCCAAGATGCGGCATGGTGTCCGCCGAGACCGGCATGAATTTCCGCCAGAAGCTACCACCCCTCTTCCTCGGAGATACATCTTTGAAGGACCTCGGTAGTACTTTTCTTGTAGAGCTCTCCGTCGTGAACCTTGTAGGTCTTCGAACGCCGGACAATGCGGCGAGCCTCATTCTGATCTTCGGGAAGTTCTTTCCTATTAAGGTAGGCCAAGAAGGGTTCGGTCCATTGGGCGATGACTGCCATAATGAGATGGGTCGACGGTGTTATTTCGGTGGCTGAGCCCCCGATGATATCGGTGTGTTCGGAATCTAGGGTTGTGTTCGGATCTAGACTGTTGTTGCCGCCCTCCCCTTGCCCCACCACAGATGGCTTAAAAAGCCTTTCCAGGAAGATGTTAGGTGGGACGGGGTCGCGCTTGGCGCCAATGCGAGCAAGGACGTCCGCTGCCTGATTACTTTCTCGGGCGACGTGATGAAATTCGAGCCCCTCGAACCGATCCGATATTTTTAGGGTGACATTACGATAAGCTGCCATCTTTGGATCTTTGGCATCAAAGTCTCCATTTATTTGAGATATTGCGAGGTTTGAGTCCCCACGCACCTCCAGGCGTTGTATGCCCATGGCGACAGCCATCCGTAGACCATGCAATAAGGCCTCGTATTCGGCTGCATTATTGGAGTCTGTGTATAGTATTTGGATTACGTACTGGATGACATCTCCAGTGGGAGATGTTAACACGACGCCCGCTCCTAGCCCTGCCAACATTTCGGAGCCATCAAAATACATGACCCAATTGGAATATGTGTCGTACTCTTTAGGGAGTTCGGCCTCTGTCCATTCGGCGATGAAGTCAGCCAGTACTTGGGATTTAATGGCTCGACGTGGTTAGTATGTTATGTCAAATGGAAGGAGCTCAATGGCCCATTTGGCAATTCGACCCATAGCGTCGCGGTTGTTTATTATGTCATTGAGTGGTACTTCAGAAGCCACCATGATCGAACACTCCTGGAAGTAGTGTCGTAGCTTCCAGGATGCCATGAAGACCGCATATGCTATCTTTTGATAATGGGGGTACCGGGATTTTCATGGTGTGAGAAAAGTAGATACATAGTATACTGGGTTTTGGAGTGGGAATTTGTGTCTGTACTGTTCTTGTTCAACGACGAGCATGACGCTCACCACCTGATGTGTTGCCGATATGTATAGTAACATGGGTTCGCCGATGTTTGGCACGGCCAGGATTGGGTTGCTCGCTAGAAGGGCTTTTATTTCTTCCAGTCCGGCCGTCGCCGCATCTGTCCACTCGAAGTTATCGGTGCACCGTAGAAGGCGATAGAGTGGCAGTGCCTTTTCTCCCAATCTGGAGATAAAGCGGCTAAAAGCTTCCATGCAACCAGCGAGTTTTTGGACTTGTTTAAGGTCTGTTGGCGTAGCCAATTGTGATAGAGCTTGGATTTTGGCTGGATTTGCTTCAATTCCTCTATTGGAAACAATGAAGCCCAACAGTTTTCCAGCGGGGACGCCGAAAACACACTTTTTCGGATTGAGCTTTAATGTCATACGCGCGAAGGTTGTCGAATGTGAGACGTAAATCATCTATTAGTGTTTCGACATGCCTAGTTTTAATGAAGACGTCGTCCACATAAGCTTCAACTGTCTTGTCGATCTATTTCTCCAGGCATGTTTGAATCATGCCTTGGTATGTGGCGCCAGCATTCTTGAGCCCGAAGGGCATGGTGTTGAAGCAGAATGGCCCATATGGGGTAATGAATGTTGTTGACTCTTGGTCGGACTCCTTCATTTTGATTTGATGGTATCCGGAATATGCATCAAGGAAACACAGTGAGTCGGGTCCTGTGGTAGCATCAATGATTTGATCAATGCGGGGGAGGGGGAAGGGATCCTTAGGGCAAGCCTTATTGAGGTCTTTAAAATCGACGCACAGGCGCCAGGATTTGTCCTTCTTTGGTACCATCACCAAGTTTGCCAGCCAGTCCGGATGTTTTATTTCTCTAATGAATCCGGCCTCAATTAGCTTGGCTAGCTCCTCCCCCATAGCTTGGCATTTGGGTTCGGAAAAGCATCGCAATGCTTGTTTGACTGGTTTGTATCCCTTTAATATATTGACGCTATGTTCGGCCAGCTTGCGTGGGATTCCAGGCATATCAGAAGGGTGCCAGGCGAATATATCCCAGTTTTCGCGAAGGAAATCCCGTAGCGCAGCATCGACCGTTGGGTCTAGTTGTGCTCCAATAGATGTTGTCTTCTTGGGGTCCGTTGGGTGGACCTGGAATTTGACTATTTCTTCTACCGGTTTGAAGGAGGTGGATTTGGGTCATTTGTCTAAGATCACATCGTCCCTATCCACAATGGAGGGATTTGGCTTGTTGTTTGAAGCGAATGTCTCGAAAACCATCAATACTCTGGGGTTGTCGTCTTCTAGAGGGTGTTGCTCTGGGGTGTTTTTGGTAAGGATGTCCTCGCCGCTCTTGGCTACCTACCGGAGTATCCAACATGCTCTAAGGCTGTGGATTGATATGGTATCCGGTGTTGTGTGTATTTTGCATGGGCCATCGAGCCATCCCTCCAGAACGGTTCCGTGCCGCATAATGGATTTATATTTCTTGGCTATTGGACTGGGCGTGCCACGAGGGTGCGCCCTTTTCGGGACGAGAGGTTGAGTTGGGACCGACGGCTCCCAGCGAGCTGCTTGAGCTTTCCAGGCGCTTTCCATTGTGCTGTACTTCTATACGATAGTTGCCAAGTTAGCGAAGTGTAGTATGCGGTGGTGATTGATGGCATTGAGGATTCCTTCGTCCGTGCAATTGTTGCAGAACACTGATATCGCGACCTCGTCGCGGCAATCTTTAAACTTGTCCTTGACAAGGAGGAATCTAGCCAAGAAGTGGTGGACCATTTCCTGAGACTGCTGTTGTATGCTCATAAGGGCGCTTATGTCTTGGTGGGTGGGTGGAATTGAATCCGGAACCTGACCCGATCGATGATCCGGAGTCTGAAGATCTTCCAGGCTTAACAGTCCGGGCTCTGGAGTATCTTCTGATTGCTTAGGCCCGCTGTCCGATTCTATGTTCGGAAGGCAGGTCATATCCTTTCGTTGGTGGGTATCCGGATCTTCAGGGTCGGCGATCCAAACATACTCCGTCTTTGGTATAGAGGAAGAGTCGCTGTCTTGCTCCTCGACTACTGCTATCTGGTGGGTGACCGGTGCAGATTTGATTTCTCTTTGATCGGGTTTAAGCCTGATCCCATCGTAATCTGTGGTGATTCCCAGGGCGGTGATGCGATCTAGGAGCTCGTTTAAAGATGAAAACTCCGTCGGATCCATATGCTTGGAGTGTTTGGAGTCGATGCCAAGGGGATTTTCG
The DNA here is from genome assembly GCF_018294505.1 of Triticum aestivum. Classification (NCBI taxonomy): domain Eukaryota; kingdom Viridiplantae; phylum Streptophyta; class Magnoliopsida; order Poales; family Poaceae; genus Triticum; species Triticum aestivum. The sequence continues at coordinate 136,097,582 of NC_057800.1, read as the reverse complement.
ATGGCCCGAGAGGTCATCGCCGGTTTAACGGCCGAACGGGCGGTCATGGTAAAGCCGCCCGGCCGGAGGGTTTGGCCTGGGGCCAGTGCTCCTCCGGAGGTGATATTGTCTTTAAGGACGAGGCGAGTCATCGATCCTATCATCGATGACACAGTGGAACTCTCAATGAAAGCACCAATGTCGGTGTCAAAACAGGCGGATCTCGGGTAGGGGGTCCCGAACTGTGCGTCTAAGGTCGATGGTAACAGGAGACAGGGGACACAATGTTTACCCAGGTTCGGGCCCTCTCTATGGAGGTAATACCCTACTGCCTGCTTGATTGATCTTGATGAATATGAGTATTACAAGAGTTGATCTACCACGAGATCGTACTGGCTAAACCCTACGAGTCTAGCCTGTATGACTATGGTAATGAATCTCCTTCCCTCCGGACTAAGTCCTCCGGTTTATATAGATACCGGAAGGATCTAGGGTTTACACCAGGTCGGTTACAAAGAAATGAATCTACATATTTGATCGCCAAGCTTGCCTTCCATGCCAAGGAGAGTCCCATCCGGACACGGGTGCAGTCTTCGGTCTTCGTATCTTCACAACCATCAGTCCGGCCCATGGCTAACAGGTTGGACGCCCGAGGACCCCTTAGTCCTGGACTCCCTCAGCCCGCCGGCCTCCCCCTCCCTCTTTTATATACGTGGGGAGGGGGCACCCTAGAAGAGATCAAAGTTGATCTTAGCCGTGTGCGGTGCCCCCCTCCACATATTTCCACCTCGGTTATATCGTTGTAGTGCTTAGGTGAAGCCCTGCGTTGGTAACTTCACTACGAAAAAAAGACACATCTGTGACATTTTGGGCCGAACGAAAAAAAATTATGTCATACATATGACACTTGTATGACGATAATTGTGACAAAACCCGGTATCATCATAGATGTGGTGGGCTCCTACTTCCATGACAAAAAATCATGACAGAAAATGGGCTTTTCGTCCTGGGCGGGCCGGAGACGCGGCTGCATGACATTCTTTGGGTCGTCCATGACGGAAAAAACCATGGTAGAAGCGAGGGGGAGGAAAATTTCGGGGAGTTCCCGGTTACGGTGGGAGGTCGGGGGCCGAGCGATGCACGCTTCTCTCATACACATACGCACATGTGTGCGAGGCGTTGGCTATAACTGAACCCGAGCGAGGCGTTGGGCTCTAACTGAACCCGGGCGATTGCACTACAGGCTACGTGTTATTGAACCCGAGCGACCGATCGATGGCTGTTAACTAAACCCAAGCGATCGATCGATGGCTGTTAACTGAACCCAAGCGATCGATCGATGGCTGTTAACTGAACCCGATTGAGCGATTCCTTCGCTACTGCTGCTAACTGAAGCCGATCGATGCTGCCTCTGCATGAACAGTGAGCGTTGCGGGTGGGTTTGGATGAACAGTTCCCGGTGGGGGTGGATGAACAGGACCCCGTGGTGTTGCCTCTGGATGAACAGGACCCCGGTGGATCGAGCCGGTTGGGGCTGGATGAACAGGACCCCGTGGAGGGCTGGATGAACAGGACCACCCCGTGGAGGGCAGGATGAATAGGACAGGATGAACAGTAGCCCGTGGAGGGGTGGTTGAACAGGATCCCGTGGAGAGGGTTGGTTGAACAGTAGCCGATGGAGTAGCACGCGGTGGAGGCTGGATGAACAGGAGCCCGTGGATGAACAGTCATAGGTGGAGGCTAGAGGAGGTCGACGGTGGATGAACAGTAGCTCGTGGAGGCTGGAGGGGGTCGATGGTGTGAACAGTATCCCGTGGAGTCCCTTTTTGCAGTACACCACACCCCTCCCGATGAACAGGACCCCCGTTTCGACCGTAGCGCTCCAACACAAGTCCGTTTCCTCCGTTTTGGGGTATGCCACACCCCTCCCGATGAACAGGACCCCCGTTTCGACCGTAGGAGGTCCATTTCCTCCGTTTTGCGGTAGGCCAGACCCCTCCCGATGAACAGGATCCTGTTTCGAACATGGCCGGTCGAACACAAGGCTGTTTCCTCCGTTCTGCAGTACGCCAGGCCTCGTTTCCATCGCCTATTCCGTCCAAGCCCTCCCGATGAACACGACGCATTCCGTTGCCTCCCCATGAACACGACGCATTCCGTTGCCTCCCCATGAACACGACGATGATGCTGTTTCTCCATTCCGACCTAGCCATGTACACGAGCCCAGGCCGTACGTATGCGTGAGTAGGCATTCGAGACCCCGCCCGTATGTACACATACGTGGCCGTATTTTCTTCCTTGCACCCTGGCCGCTGTACGTACGTGTACATGCTACGTGTGCGCCTCTACTACGACACGTGCGCGCCTCTACATCAACCAATATATATGTGCGTACACGTTCGCGACCAGAATGACAACGCTACGTACGCTTCGACCAGGTAGGTCCCGACTGTCAGGCACTTCCTTGCGTGTGAAGATGTAGCTGGTGGGTCCCAGTAGTCAGGGGCAAATGTTTTTTTCGCGAAATACGGTGGCCCATCCGGTGGGTCCCCGCTGTCAGGTGGAGGAATAATTATTTTGCGTGTAATAAGGAGGCACTTCCTTGCTGCGGTCGTGGACCCAACTGTCAGCCTCTCCACGCACAGTACTCTTCTGATGGAAGTCGGTCGTTGACCACATTGACCACGCTGCGCCAAGAGCACCACGGCGCTGGATGATGGCGAGGCCTAGGAAGGGGACGACACGGAGCCGGGGAAGACGCGGTAGTGGATGCCCACGCGTATAGGAGTACGAGGGTTCACTGATTCGCTGCGATGTGAGGCTGCCATCGCCGCAGAATAACAAGGGGTATGGGTGAGTAGAGGGATGGCCTGGCCAGCGGTGGGAGTAGTAGGGGGCGGTGAGGCCTTCGCCGCATCGCAGCCGGGCACGGGAGGCAGGAGCACGAGGCACGACTGGCGCTGGTTTGGGCGGCTGGAGCAAGAAGACCAGAGGTTGAAGAAGCACTACGGCCGTTCGATGGACATCGTACGGACGCTGGAGCTAGAATCGTGCATATTGACTAAGTTGACAAAGCCCTCCATCCCCGTCAACTTAGTAGGCCCACAAGTCAGCCTCCCACCAAGGTGGGTCCCAGCTAGCAGGGGGTATTCATTTTTTGTGCGTAATAAGGAGGCACTTCTGGTGGGTCCGAGCTGACAGCAGGGGAATGTTTTTTTCGCGAAATACGGTGGCCCATCAGGTGGGTCCCAGCAGTCAGGGGCAAACTTTTTTTCGTGATATACTGGTGGGCATCCGGTGGGTCCCTGCTGTCAGTTGGAGGAATAATTATTTTCCGCGTAATAAGGAGGCACTTCCTTGCGGCTGCCATGGACCCAGCTGTCAGCCTCTCCACGTACAGTATTCTTCCGATGGAATTCGGTCGTTGACCACATTGACCACGCCGCGCCGACAGCACCACGGCGGTGGACGACGGCGGGGCCTAGGAAGGGGACGACGCGGAGCCGGGGAAGACGCGGTAGTGGATGCCCATGCGGAGAGGAGTACGAGGGTTCACTGGTTTGGCTGCGCTGCCGTCGCCGCAGAATAACAGGGGGTGTGGGTGAGTGGAGTGGAGGGATGGCCTGGCCAGGTGTGAGGCCTCCACGGCAACACAGCCGGCCACGGGAGGCAGGAGCAGGCGGCACGACCGGCACTGCTTTGGGCGGCTGGAGCAAGAAGACCAGAGGTTGAAGAAGCACTACGACCGTTGGATGGACATCGTACGGTCAGTCGAGCTAGAATCGTGCATATTGACTAAGTTGACAAAGCCCTTCGTCCCCATCAACTTAGTAGGCCCACTATACTGGGTCCCAGCTAGCAGGGGGAGTATTCATTTTTTTGCTGCGTAGTAAGGAGGCACTTCCTTGCGTGCGAAGATATAGCTGGTGGGTCCAAGCTGTCAGCGGCGGTAACATTTTTTCATGAAATACAGAGGCCGTTTCAGTGGGTCCCAGATATCAAGTGGAGGAAATCATTATTTTGTGCGTAATAAGGAGGCATTTCCTTGCGTGCGGCCGTGGACCCAGCTGTCAGCCTCTCCACGTACAGTCCACTTCAGATGCATGTCGGTCGTTGACCACGCTGACCACGCCACGCCGAGAGCACCAGGGCGGTGGACGACGGCGAGGCCTAGGAAGGGAACGACACGGAGGCAGGGAAGACTCGGCCGTTGTTTTTGTTTCCCACGCGGAGGGGAGTACGACTGTACGAGGGTTTACTGGTTCGTCTGCCGTCGCCGGAGAATAACAGCAGGTGTGGGTGAGTAGAGGGATGGCTAGGCCAGCGATGGGAGTACGGTGGGGCGGTGAGGCCTGCGCGGCAGCACAGCCGGCCGCGGGGAGGAGGGAGCAGGCAGTCCCGCCGGCGCTTGTTTGAGCGGCTGGAGCAGGAAGAGCAGAGATTGAAGAAGCACGACGGCCGTTGGATGGACATCCAACAGTATACAGGCCATCTGTGGAAAGCCTCAAATCTATGGAAAACAGCATACAGCCCATCTGCCATTATTTCAAATAATTTACAGCCCATTTGCTAATTCTTACGGGTTTTTTTGGAGCCCATATTCTTTATGTTAGCATTACAGCCCATATTGTGGCCACGGTTAAAAAATTATACGAAATTTTGCATATGTCGGTGCGGTCTGAACTGTTTTTAATCCCGAAATTTCGAGTCACATTCAGACTGATTTTAAAAATAAATGTATATCAATATAAAATCCAATAAATTGTCCACGCATAAAAATCAATGCAATTTAAAATCTCGAAATGAAAAAAAGATATTTGAAAATAATTGCCGGTTTGATGTGTTTTAAAAATGTACAGCCCATTTCTCATTACTGATAGGCCATTTTCTCGGCCAGCCGAATGAAGCTCTCCTCGTCTTGAAAGATTTGCAGCCCAACAGGCCTGATAAAGCGACTTACTTGACAAATCACAAAAGAACTGGGCTAGCCATTTTCAGAAAGAAAAAAACTACTGGGCTGGTCTGTGGTAAACATAAAAGAAAAGGCTGTCTAGACAGGCCAGAGTGTCCCGCACAGCCCAGTTGACACCCTGCTTCCGTCTCAAAAACAAATTAGATAAATGCCACTCCAATTATGGCGATTCATAAAAATGCCACTGCAATTTCCAAACTTTGAAAAATGCCACTGCAATTTTTGCAAACTTTGAAAAACGCCACTGCAGTTTGCAAACTTTGAAAAACGCCACTCCAGACTTCGAAAAATGCCACTAGAAATGGCATGAAATGGCATTTTTCAAAGTTTGGAAATTGCAGTGGCATTTCTCGGATACACCAGATTTGGAGTGGCATTTATCAAATTAACCCAAAACAAAAATAACTGGGCGAGTTGCTGGGTCCCTGGTGTCAGCCGCTCGTTGTGCAATTCTCTCGTTTATTGACTACGTTGACAATGGCATGGGACCCAGATGTCAGAAATCCACTGGGAGGAGCCTTTTTTATTGGATGGAAATAAGGAGGCACTTCCTTGCGTACTGCCATGACCTTGGCGGGACCCTGCTGTCATCCTCTCCACTAATCATCTCCTGATTGTGTACGCGTCAACTTGCTAGGCCCACAAGTCAGCCTCTAAATCGTGGAGGACAAAAACAACCCATTTAAAAAAATAACAGCCCATTCCATACGTTCAAACGGAAAGTTCAACATTCAGAGCAATGTAACAGGTCTGATCAACATATAGAGTACTAAACTTCCACGTTGACAACCATCATAGCCAAGTTAACTATCTACTCCCACTAACAGTCTAGTAGCATACAAGTACTAACTTACTCTTAGCTAACTAGATGATGCCGGCCGCCATCTGCTGTCCATGCTAAACGCCGGCACCGGCGTCCTCCGCCTCACCTCAGACTTTCCAGAGGTGCGATAGGGCGCGTTGCCCGCGCGCGTTGGCCCTTTCCATGCCGGCGTGGTCCACCGAAGCTTCGGCTTCCAAGCGGGAAACCCACTTGACGAGCTGGTAGTAAAAATCAGCGTTGCAAACGCGTGCGTGCCCAACATCCTCCAGGGCTATTTGCAGGGCGCCGGCCTCCACGTAGTCGGCCCAGTTGTGGGCGCTCTGCTCGCGACTCAGAGCGTCGGTGCGCTGCTGCTCCATGACCCACTGGCGGCGCAAATCGGCGATACGCTGCTCCTCCGCCAGGCAGTCGCGCTCCAACAACTCCTGCTCCTTCGCCATGCGGTCGCGCTCCAACAACTCCTCGATCTCCGCATTGCAATCTAAAGACAGATAGAATGCCTCCTCCCTCCGTCTGCCTTCCGGTGAAAACCCGAATACTAGTTCCGGCGGTGACCGCCTTCGGCGGTGACCGCCTCCGGCGTCGCCTACCGCGGACGTGGCGAGCGACGTCGGGCCGGTGAGGGCTTATGAGGATATGGCGAGTTGGGTCACGGTGGCACCTGAGAAGGCCGGGAAACAGTACTTATAGGCGGAAGGTAGCGCGACGGTCATCGGAATTCAATGCATAATGGCTTAGCGCGCTAGCTAGCCGTGGAAAACTAGAGAAACTAAAATTATGACTGTGTCGTCCCGTCCCGTCTGGGTCGCACGCCGGCATGGCGGTCAAACGAGTGCACTCGAATCATCTCCCTCCTTGTCAATAATGATTCCACGGATTTAAAGCGTATCTTTTTTCGCATCAGTTAGCTGCCTTAATTACGGCCGGCTGCATGCAGGCACTCAGAATCGCTCGCAGGCAGTACGCGAAGCAGCATGCAACGAGTCGCAGCCGAGGGCACGCATGCAGCCACTTAAATCGCTGGAATTAATTAGGCTTAAACTTCTGCATGCCGTTAATTATTGCCATGCCTTGGTCTTGCTGCTTTGCTCACGGGACTAATAAATCCCGGACGGAGGGAGTACCTTGGTTGGTGAGAGGTTTGAATTAAGCCCTGCAAACCGGAAAGGAGGTACTAGTACGTGCGTGATCCGCTATTTATTCGTGTAGGATCGAGTAGGTCGTTTCTTGAATTGAGCCCTGCAAACCGGAAAGGAGGTAGTACGTGCGTGATCCGCTATTTATCCGTGTAGGATCGATAGTGTAGCTTGTCAGTTTCTTCAGAGGTAGGCATTTTTATCCGTGTAGGATCGATAGTGTAGCCTGTCAGTTTCTTCAGAGGTAGGCATTTTTATTCAAAAAACTGCCACTTCGCATCTTGCGTCGCAAATAAAACTGCCAGGAGCGCATTTGTAGGCTAGCTAGTGATCGATCAGTAACTTGTAAACACTGAGCGAACAGAAATAAGTAACTGTTAATGCATCTCAATGATTCACAGATCATATACAAATATGTAGCTCCAAAAGCAAAGATCAGCCACTTCGGATCTTGCGTCGCAACTAAAACTAACTAGTACGATTCCCATACATAAGATCAACATGTTAATGCATCTCAATGATTCACAGATCATATACAAATATGTAGCTCCAAAAGCAAAGATCTAGAAAAAACATCTGTTCTTCCTACTAACATGGATGCTTCTCTTGGCCAACATTCAGTACAGACTGAAAGACAAATTTGTTTGTGAAGTCTACAATTCCTCTTGCAAACGTAAGTGGTTTCACCAACAGCTGGAACCATGAGAATGAACCACACATGATGGAGGAACATCCACTGCAATATGATTTGGTCTTCTCTCGATCACACGGCGAGACTATTTTCGGAATACAAACTTTAACTTAGGCAAAATGATGCCCATTGTATAATCAGACCAAAGCAATGAAGCACCTAGTGTTGGCCAATAAATAGTACAGTACTACTTTTCTGCAGTCCATGAAGTGACTATCCAATCTTTCTGTGTCTATTTTCAAATGGCACTGCATGCAGTGACTATACTATTCTCTTGTGCAGTTCAACCAAAATTGCGGGCACTTTGTTTGTTTGCCAAATAGCAACGGGCAGACATCTCTGTCTGCACAAATATCAAGCAGCTAGTAAACATATACCACACCTTGTATTTTCGGTTTAAACATGTCTCTTCCGCTTAGCATCTGTCATGTTCTGCACTGGACAATCTGATACAGTTATGTTTTGCCCTGGACAATTTCATACTGAATTGATTTGCTGGTTCAGAGCAGAAATATAGCGCCTATTCTTCATCAGACCAAGGATATCCATGTTCGCAGTGATGGAAGAGGTGAAATCGATACAACCGAAATTGAGCATCCAATCATTGAATCCTGTCCTGCACCTCCAATGTAGGTCCACCCTGCCAATAAATTCACATGCAAACCACTAGTATTACTATCTAATGACAGTACAAAAAGAGTAGCAAGATAGTAGCAAACCATGTACCTTCGTAATGAACAGCTCATAGTGCCACCAATTGGATATAAAGGTTTGGAAAAAACATGCTCCTAATGTTGAACCAGTTGGACTTTTTGTGCAGTTCCACTAAAATCGAGCATCCCTGTTTGCATAGATATTGAAAGTGTGATTACTCTAAAAGTGGCACTAGTTGAAGCATAGACTCACAAATATAAGCATTCCAATTTCTTAATGGGAAAAGGTAGCAAGACTGTTTCTAACCACCTGTTTGAAGGAATAAATAAAGCAACAGCGGCTGATGTCAGGAAGGCATACATAGTTTTTTCTGGAAAAGTGAGCCATTCCTGACCTTTCCTCTTCTTTTAAGCAAATTTTGTGCAGTTCTACTAAAATAAAATGCCATCACCGCCTTGACAATTCAGTGACACTGTACAAAAGGAAATGACTTAACATTACATCATGATGTCAGGTATGTAGTCGACAGGCATTAGAGACAAACATACAGACCTCCTCAAGAGAACAGCCGGAGGAGGAGGTGCCCACTCTTGACCTTTCCTCTTGTCTTCATAATTGTCTGTGCAGTTTAACCAAAATAAAATGACATCAGCGCCTTGGCATTTTGGTGACACTGTACAAAAAAATTAACTTATCTCATGAAAGTGAGGTATGTAATCTATAAGCATTAACAGTGCAAAAATCTGAAGGTAGTAACAAGTTTCATCGTTGGTATACTGGCTGTGCAACAGCATTAGAATGCCTTAGCTGAAAAATCTTTAATACATCCACAATCAACAGCTAACCCTGAAATAATCCAGTGACATTAAATGGCATTGCTTAAATTTATGGGTGGCATTAGACTGAGAGCGGCATTAGTTAAATGTGGCATCACTTTAGCAGTAGCATTGCTTGACTTGACTGCTGGCGTTATACTAACAGCAAAAAAAGTGGCAATAAGAGCATGGGAGGCCCATTCGGACAGTGGGCGCACCAGTACGATGTACCTCCACGGACGCAGAGTGGTGAGGGAGGTATGGTTGCCCAGAGCAACAAATATCCAGGCAGCATATGTGGATTACGTCCCATTTTTGTTCTCTTTAGCCACCTTTTTCCTATGCGAGGACAACAAACCGATCGACCTGGTCATTCTCTATTGCGTTGTCATGCCTTTCTACCCTTCTTCAACCAAGAGACACGAGACTCGTTCCTTAGCTACTGATTTTCCCCTTTTCAACCTAGATGCGGGTTCGATGCCTACTCTCTTGGACAGTACAGTCTCCCTTCCTTTCCTTATTCAACCCAGACATGGATTAGTCTGCATGAAGTAGGGTTTCCTTTAATAGTGCAAATTATGGTTTTCGTCTGCGTGGCCAGCAGAGTAGAGGATAGCAAATTGGGAAGATGGTGGAGTGGAAAAAGATCCACATGCAACGACGTAGCAGATGGGGCAATAGAACAAGGTTATGGCTCGAAAAGAGGTAGCATACCTGAGGGTCGGCGGGAAGTGGCTTCGCTCGTGGTCGTCGTCCTCCGCACACACTATGGCAACGAGCTTGGGGACGGAGGCCATCCCGCGCGGGCGCTAGGTCTGAGAGGACGGCCTTGTCGTCAGTGCGTGACCTCGCTCGCCGACGACGAGTGCGTCAACGCTGCACGTCCTTTTCTTCCCCGGCGGATCTGTGACCACCGGTGAGGAGGGAGAGAGGGGCCGTCTTTTTTAGATCTGGAGAGAGGGTGGTAGTGTGAGAAGCAAGTGGGCAGCCCTTAGCAAGAAAGCGCTGAATCTCCAGCCTATATATCTTTTTTATACTACTAGTACTGGAGGTAGGGTAGTGGTAGAGTAGTTTATATTTTCTCTACATATAGTACCAGTTAGTCGTGCTTCAAAACTGATCGGCACGCCATTAAAAAAATAAAGGTCGATAACTAATGCGGCACCTCGGGCCAACGCGGCCAGATCGCATTTTGCACGAGAAATTACACACCATGTTTCGTTGACATGTGGTCCCGTTCCAACATATCAGTGAGACGACGGCGAGTAGTAGGAGTATTTCCGAACGGACGTGTAGGCCGGGGCGCCTCTTCGTGAACCGTGGCAAACTCGCAACCGTCCACCGACTCTTCGCCTTTCCCTCTCGATTTGGAACTGCTGTCGCACGCTCTTCCTCTCCCTCCTCCATTTTCCTTCAGCCCTTCACCCTTTCTTCTGCCATTGTTCGATCGTCTTCTCCATGGAGGGAACAGGCCGGAAACGACCCCGTTATTCTTGCCCCGATCTGAAAGATGACGTGGTGGAGGAACTCATTGATCGGTGCGACGTCATCACCTCGGCTAGCATGGCAGGTTCGTTCAAGCCCATTCTCGACTCAACTAATAACATCATTACAAAGAACCCAAGAGTCAAGGAGCGGTTTGATCTCCCCTATCTTCTTCGCCGTGACCCTGATGACTGGCGCCGGCACGACGGAGGCCTCGCCCTGTGCCAGTTGATGCCGCTTGATAATGATACGTATGATGTTAAGATGCCATCGCTTGAGGGCAAGGCTTGGGCGGGCGCAAATGGAGATTGGGTTGTTTACATTGGGTCCAACTGCGAGTGGGAACTTGTGAATGTGTACACTCGTGACCGGGTTCCACTTCCAAAAATCTCAGCAGACTGCCCAGAGGTTGAGCACACCGGTATTGTACGCACGTTCAAATACGATCATTGGTGACTGTCTTCTACGGAAGATAGCAATTTGTCGAGTTCCCAACCGCTCTTGGAATTACAACAACTATCAAGTTGTTGCTATCTTCGACAAGCTTGTTGCCGTCCTTCGTGGTTCGACTCGATGGATATTGCTCAAAAATCAGTTTCTGTACACGGATGAGTACTGTGATGCAATTCAATACGAGGGCCTTGTGTTTGCTGCCACCACTCGTGGCACTGTTTTTGCATGGGATCCTCGTAGTTTCGGTACGTTTGTCTTCCACCGTAATTATAATTGTTTCATCCACATGCATGCGGGTTAGCAAGTTTCCCTTTACTAATTAACCTTCTTCTTGTGTTTCCAAGGTCCTGTGAACATCCCACCACCTATACTTGAAAATTTTATAACCAAGGGGGAGATGACGATGGTGATGATCACGAGCATGAGGACGAGCAGCGCCCATATACTCTGTGGCGCCTGGCAACTAATTCCGATGGATCACCTCTTCTTGTGTGTATACAGCCCACTGATGATGTTACTGCTAAGGAAGCAGGTGTAGTCTCCCATGGTCGCACTCTCCGGACCTATTCCAACACCCGTTGCATGGTATTCGGGATGGATACTAGTGTGCTAGCGCCAACTCCTTCTCCCTGGTACAGAATTGATAGTCTTGGAGAAAACTCGCTCTTCCTTGGACAAAACTATCCGATGATGGTGAAAGGCGATCCAACTGCTGTTGACACAACGTTAACAGTACCATTTATGAGAAGCAACTGTGTCTATACCTCGGACATTTGGGTGGTTCCCTACCCTGGTACTGATATAGTAGGCCGCTTCAGCCTGGATGATCAGTCCTGCGTTGGTCTCCAGATCGACAATCGATGGCCCGTCCCAGAGAATCACTTGTGGTTCAAAGCAAGCGTTTCCAACGCCGAGGAATGGTTGAGTTGAAGTTCATTTCATTGCTTGTTATTTGTTGTGTGGTGAAAACTTTAGTATTTATAATGTATCCTCGTTGTCGATGTGGGTTGATGACCTGTTGTTATGTAATAAAATGATATGCCTGTGATAAACTTACTAAATTTATGAATGGCTTTCGAGTCGCTTCTCTGAGTGAGTGGTGCGACGAGGCAAAAAATATTTTCCGAATACATAATTGTACGTGCATTGCAACAGGTTATCGGATGAGGCCAATCAACAATAGTAGTACACTATTTGTACTAGCTTCACATGCTTCGCGCGTCGGGCGGGTGTTTTTACTGTAGCCATATGTTAATGTGTTCGTGTACGTAACCAGCACCTCGAATCCTCGATACTAGTACTATATAGTAGGAGTAAGTAGTAGGAGTAGTAGGGTGGCATGAGCCAGAACAAGCATTCACGTCCAGGAGTACGGCACACGCCACCACCACGACATCCATCTGACACCATATTATTTCTTGGAGTCCGTGCTAGAGCAATCTCTTCAACCTCGTCGTTTCTCTAACTTCAGCCATCGCGCGGCGGGCGAGGTGGGGGTTTGCCGATAGTCGGTTTCCTTAACTGCGGTCCCACTTGTAAGGCCAACTCCAACGCACGACCCCAAACGCACCTCCGTTTTGCACGAACTCCAATGATAATTTTGACTAGAAAATCAAGACCTAAGAAAACAAGAACCACAAGAATACATTTTACTACTCCTGTAAGTTGGATTAGTGCCTTCTCGATGCATTCATTGTTGATCTGCGGAGGCTCGATCTTGCGTCTGTGCTAGCTAAAAGTGATAGAACATCTACTAAATTGCGCTCTATCAATATATGGATGTACTCTTCTTCCCAATACAAAAACTTGCATCCATTCTACTCCCTCCGTTGCACAATACATGCCTTCTATTTGTCAAAATATATATGTATCTAGACATGTCTTAGTATATAGGTACATCCATTTTTGGACAAATGGAAGTCAAGTATTTTGGAACGGAGGGAGTACACAATAAAATTTTAAGTTAGCACAACTAGTCTAATCCGAGAGCAGAACCGAAGATTTGGTCGGGTTCTTCCTCCTTTTGCCGACACGTGGGACATCCAGCATCCAGGTCGTGTCATGAAAGAAAATAGAGTGGTAGTTGAAGCCACGAGATGTGCATCTTGGGTTAAACTGTAAATAGAATCTTACTACTCTTGAGTAACTCCAAAAGCGGCCACCGAAGATCTTTATTGGATTTGTTTTTCATCACCAGCACGTCGAGGTGAAAGATGTGCAGGTTCAGTGGGTCCTCTTGCGTTTTCACTGACATGTGGGGCCGCATGTGAGCAAACAGACGATGGGCTCCGCGCGTCCGCTGGCTGGCTGAGAAGAGAGATAGAGGAGGGCTGAGCACGGACTGCAGGAAATTTGTTCTACGTACCTCGATATAGGCTCGATATAGTGGGGTGGCATGGGCCATAACTAGCATTCACGTCTAGCAGTACGGCACACGCCACCCACACGAGTCCCATCCGACACCAATTTTCTTGGAGTCCGTGCTACAGCCATCTCTTCTCCCTCCTGTTTTCTCAGCCATCGCGCGGTGGGCGGGGTGGGGGTTTGCCGATAGTCGGTTTGCTCAACTGCGGTCCCACTTGTAAGTGAAAATGCAACACCGCACGCATTCCCGCTTGAGCGGCGTGCCGGACCAACCGTGTGGGGGTGCGACGCGAACACGGCAGGCTTTTCCTTTTGAACTCGTAACTTGTAAAATTTGGTTCTGCTCCATGGCGCGACCGATAGATAGAAAATAACGATTTTGCCTAGAGTAATGAGAAGTTTGGTTCTGGCGCCGTTCATGCATGGAGTACGTACGAAAATTATGAAGTTGATGCGAAAGGTAAGATAATTACTGTAGTATCATATACTACTACATGGATTTGACGGAAAGATAAAAATACATACGGATCCATCAACGTTCAACGACATCCTCACGCCCTAGTGCGCCGGGTCACCAACCGACGTGTGAGGAGCAGCGGCGTTGGCGGCGAGCTCAACGTGCTTCTGAACAGTGCCGTCCAAGGTTGCCCTGCGCTCCAAGAAGGCCAGCGTCCTATCGTCCTCCTCTTGCATGTAGTAGTCCTTGTGGACGATTTGCGCGTAGACGTGGGTGATTATGTCGATGGTGTCTTGCTGCGCCAGGCGCTGCGCGGCGAGCGCGACCTCGAGGTGGACATTCTCCGGCGCGACGGCGGGCAGTCGCAGGGCCACCAGTGCGTCGAAGAGGTTGTTACCATAGTGGCCGTTGAGGGTGGCGGGCATCGCAGAGCCTGGGCGCGTCGGCTGGAGGCTTACGTCAAAGTCGTCCGCAAGCTTCTTGACGACGGTGAACTTGTCGAGGAAACCGACGAGGACCTCGTCGAACAAGGAGACGAAGCTGTCGTCCAAGCGGCCCCTCGCCCTGGCGGCCTCAAGCAATACTACCTGGAGACGTTCCTCGGTGCCGGGCCGCAGGCCGGCGTCGTGGACCATCTGGCACAGCCGGCTGATGCTCGCGCTCATCGCCTCCATGGGTCTAGCGTAGCTTCTAGTCAACTGATCTTGCGATTCGAGTGATCACTCAGCCCTTGGTTAGCGTGCGTAGGTGCGTAGGATTTCGTACTACTCCTCGGCCCTCTACTGCACCTGCCTTTGGCTGTATGATAGGTGGGCCAGCCACCCCCTGGGGCCACGTGTCATTCACCCAAAGGCAGTTGCCGTAAGTCAATGAAGCTGCGTCCCCCTCCGTGCCGGTGCAGTATAGTCATCTCACCGGACCTCTAGTTGGGGCCAAACGAGAGAAGTTTGATGTTTACTGGTTTATTGGTCCCCTTTGCATTTTGCGCCAAGTTTTGACCTTTGATTTAACTAATAAAATGTTAATGCATGTAAACAAAAATGTTGTGTAAGTCACCTTACGAAAACCAAATAATCCCAAAATACTTAGGCACGGTGCATTAACTCCCTCCTTGTTTCTTATTTCGTGACATATCAACCAATGAGAGATGTGGGCCGTGCATGCTTTCAATGACTTGAGACTACCAAACATGACATGCAGTGTTTAGTTCATTGCATGTAATCCTATTAGTACTCTAGTTAGCAAAAAAACATTAAGTTCTCTCGCCGATAGGAATAAAACACCATGTATTTATTTACAGAGGGAGTAGTACATTTTTGGTGACATGCATTACTAGATATTGCTAGTCAAATACTAAAATCCAGATGGACGTGGTAGTACTCCTAAATCCAGACGGTGGTGCTACTAGTACTAGTAGTAGTACTACCAATGTAGTAGTAGGAGTACTAGCACTGTACTACCCGTTGGTCAAATTATTACGTGCTGCTCCTCACAGTGAAGTGACAAGACCCTGCGCCGGAGATGACACCTGAGTATAGGCGCCGTGTTCGGCATACCATAGTCAGCCTCACCGTCTGCAGTCACTATCATCATGGCTGTAGAGCTAGCCTGCTTACAACTAGCCCTGTTCGACATAATTTCCCGTGCGTAGATGCCCGTGCATTGCACGGAACACCAAGATTGGGGGTGGACGGCTCCGGCAGCGGCCATCGCGCCAGATTTTTCCACGGCCTTCTACTCCTAGATGTGGTGGGGAGGAGATGAGGCTGATTGTGAGAGACAAGGAGTTGTTTGTAAATAGGGAACAAGTGCGGGCATCTTTTTGCAAAAATGGAGAAGCTTGGTTTGTATGCGTCAGATCTAGATCCGACGGCTATTGGTGAAAGATGGGAGGCACAACATCATCACCAACTCAGGACCTGTTTGATTCGCAGGATTTTGAAAACGCAGGAATAGGACACGGCAATATTACAAGTTTCAAACTGATATTACAAATGTTAGGAGTAATGCTGCACCTACGAAGAGGGAATTACTAGGAAGTTTACGTAAGAACTTTCGTTACTTTAGGTGGATGCAGCATTATCGTACAAACTAAAATCCACCGCCCTGACAAGTCACTAATGGGCAAATAAGTTTTCGAGTCTCTGGCCACTTGATGTTTCAAAAACAAATTCAGCTTCTGCGGAGACTTTGTCATTTAGGCTTAGACGCTTGCGGTGATCAGCACGCCATTCATTGTTGCGCCAGAGAACGCCAAACCTCATTACCTTGAGCACACTTGCCTCCAGAACAAAGAACCTGGCCAATTTAATCTCAGATGTGCTGCCTCGGTAGTCGATCAAATCAATTTCTGTAAGATGGAGATCAAGGCATTCGATGAGATTGTTATAGTGCAGCACATTTTTCACTTTCGGGTCTTTTTTATCTGCAAAAGAAGAGAACATATTAGAGCAGCTGGCTGCATAAGATTGCCGTGTCATCAAGAGGTACCAATATCATTCGCTCATACGATAGGGTTGGCTGGCTAGTGATATTTTTTCACTCTCTCTCTCTCTCTCTCTCTCTCTCTCTTTCTGTTTCCTCTCATTTAACTAGGAGCACGTGAAGAGCTTGGGCATTTGTTGCCTTCCACTATGTGGCCGATGCCATATTTCGCAAAAGTATGCCACATAACACGCATCGATGTCAAATCAAAAGATTTTGGCACCGCTCTCGCGATGTGAGAGAGTTGGCACCGCTGTGCACACAGACCCACATGTATAAACAAATCAATCAAACCAACTACACCAGCCTCTCACTCTCCCAAACAAGTGTTTTTTATTGCCTCAGTCCTCTCTCTCTCCCACGCAGTGTTTTTTCATTGCGTGAGTTAATTTGGCACCGGAGCAAAGTAGGTGATCCAGATTGGGACACCAGGTGAGCAATGGAGGGGCATCGATGCCAAATGCATCACAAGTGAATTTGGCACATGTTTTGGCCTACATAGCCCACTTTTGTAATACTACCTCGTATTTAGTATAAAATTTTGACCATAGATTTACCTAAGAAAATGCCAATGCATGTCACTAAAAATTACACCATTTGAAATTATGTTCAAATACGAATCCAACGATATAGTTCTTAGTGACATGCATTAACATTTTGTCAGTTAAATCTATGGTCAAATTTTGATACTACAAAATTGGAAGAGTAAACCAGGACGGAGGTAGTACTTGCTCTTAGGGTAACCATAGAGTTACTGGAGTAGTCTAAGTTACTTTCCACTATGACTAGCCTAGGCTACTATAGTAGTACAGCATAAAAACGATGCAGGTGATCACGTGAGAAAAAATACTAAAAACATTTCTTTCGGTGCAGTGCGTAGATGCAGTTTTGAACACTACACTTGTCATCGTAATTTGGGAAAATTACGAAAAAATTGAGCTACGTTGTGATTACCGTTTACTTATAGGAAAGAAGTTTCACCTCGATGAGTAGCTTCTCCGTGCACGGAAAGCATGTAAGGAATCCAACAACTTGATCCAGATTGGGGCCGATAGATTTTAGTGCTAAGATCTTCACTGTGCGCATGGACTGGGTCAAGCTTGTGGGAATCATTTTCTGGAAGACGGTCGTAAATACATCAAGAAGAAATTTAAAAATGTGAATTTCAAGAAGACGGAGAAGAAGATGAGTGTTGTACCTGAACGATTACGGATCCAATAAAGAGTTCGGAGAATTTGGCAGACGAGTACACCAACGCTGTCAATTTCGGCGCGTCAATGACCCTGATTTTTGTTGGACCTTCTAGATCCGATACAAGCAATCTCTCAAGGAAAGGCGCATTCTCAATGACCATAACGTGGAACAGCTGGAGTGATCTCTTCCCAATTGATGTCTTGTTGCGGGGCCAGCAAGACACATAAATCCATCGGAGATTCGTCGAGGCGATGTGGAGGCTAATGAACCCGTGGATCTGCTCAAGACGAAGGTACTCGAGCGCAGTACAGCTGCGGAGCAGGTGCTCCATAGCCTTCTTCGAGATGACAACGTCGAAGAGGTCGAGCTGCTTGAGTTGAGGGAGAAGAAGAGCGGGCGCGGCATTAATCTGGGGAAGATAGCAGGAGCTGAAGCTGGCGCGGCGCAGCGTTGGCGTGAGGCGGAGCGCGGACGGCGGCAGAGAGCGACATCGTCCAGCTTCAAAGCTGAGCTCCTCGAGCTGATCTAGGGCGGGGGATAAGAACCACTCGTCGAACTTGGGTTGGACCTTGCAGTTGGTACTGAACATGCGGATGTCAAGGCGTTTGGCTGGCCCAGGGTGCGATGAAAGGATCTTGGAGACTGCGGCCATGCGTTTGCAATCCCCGTCGCAGAGGCAGCTGTCGACGGTGAGGTTGAGGGGGACGCAGCGCCAGAGGGGGCGCCACCGCCGGGAGAGCAGGGCGGTCCGCACGGCAGATTTGGTGGGGAGGAGGCCGATGATGACGAGCAGCGTGTCGTCGGGGAGGCTGCTGATGAAGTCCAGGCTCGCCGGATGCGGTTTTGGCTCGAGCCGCCTCCGCTTGTTGGCTGCCTCGCCGTCCATCTCAACCGGCGGCGACGCCGGTGTACACGTGTGCTGGTGTGTGTTGTGTGCTGGGTGTGCGCGAGTGCGTCCTTCTGTGCATGCCGCCGCGCAGTGGTGAATTGTGCGCGAGTGCGTCCTTCGCGCGCAAGAAGTTTGTCCTCAATGCGCCCTCAATTTACTAGCGTGCGGGGTGCTACCCCGAGTGGTTTCAACTTTGTTTACTTCACCGCGTGTCAGATGGGCCTCTAGTTTACTTATTTTCACCCACTGCCACATGGGCCAGCACACGAAGATACAGAACACGAGCTGACAAGGCAGCATGTGGATTGGTTGACCGGTCAACTAAACAATATACAGAGCTATACGCTGACACAGTGAGCATATAATCCGTCGGTATAGAGAGTTCGAGTGAGAGGGGAGGCCCGTGAGAGATAGCAGAGAGAGAGAGAAAGAGCTACTCCCTCCGTTCGATAATGTAGTTCCAACATTTTTTTAAGTCAAACTTTTGAAACTTTGACCAAGTTTATAAAGAAATTACTTATATCTACAATACCAGAGATAAATGATAGTATGAAGTAAGTACATGTTGTGATGAATCTAATGATCGTTCCAGATGTAAATGTTATTCTCCACATATACCTGGTCAAACTTTCTGAGGTTTGACTTTTCAAAACATCAATATGCTTATGGACGTGACAGAGTCCCTAACAAGAGAGAGAGAGAGAGAGAGAGAGTGAAAAAAGTGTGTGTGCGTGTGTGAAAGAGACATGGACAACACACGATAAAAGTAGAGAAAAAGCGTGCATGTCTTATGCAAACATATCACACATGCATCTTCGACAACGGAGGCAAGGTGAGGAGATAGTGTGTGATTGTTTGGAACCGAGAGAGCAAGACCCCTAGCACGTTGCCAAGAGGGGTCTGACAAACAAGGGAGAGAGGTCGAGAGAGACGTACGGAGAAAATGCAGACATGGGGAGGAGAGAGTGTATGTTTGTCATAGAGAGATCCCCTGGAGATCGTGATGGGACTACATGGGTGGGAGATCGAGTGACAAGGTGTGTGCGCGATAGAAGATGCCCCGAGAGATATCGAGATAGACGTATGGATGGAAGGAGACAATACGTGTGTTCCTGATGGCTAGTAAGAGATAATCATACTTAGGAGGGGGGGAGTGCTTGCGCCTATGATGGATTGAGGGATTATGGTACTTAGGGGGGTGCGTGTCACATGGAGAGAGAACAAGGGCGGAGAGTGTTGGATGGGTCTATATGTATAGCGCGAGCGAGACATGTGTATGTGTGAACCAGGGAGATATAAGGCCAGTTTGGCTTGCGTCCTGAGCATCTTTTGCCTGGCCTGGGGTTGTGGCTGGATTTCATGCACGCTTGTTTGGTTGCTACCCTGTGAAAAAGAAAGCCCGCCTGGCCTGGGTTCCCTTGCACTTTAATTAGCCTGGCTGAACTCCAGACACTGCAAGTAGCCTGGCCCAGGCGACCGATTTCGAACGCCTGGTCGTGCCTGGTCGTGTGGCCACGAGGCTAACAGCAACATGGATGGATATTAGCATTAAATAATTGATGCATGGATTGATTGATGGGACGTTGATGCTTTGCCTGGCCCAGGCATGAACCAAACGCTTCAGCACCACACAAGCCTGGCCAGGCAGAAATATTTTACATCTCACGTCCACACCAGGCAGTACCGGCCATCAAGGCATGAGGGTCAGGTCACGAACCAAACTGACCAATAAAGTTTGAGAGAGATTGAGGAGCCCCGATAAGGCTGAGTGGTGCGTCAGATAGCTGAGAGGGGGAAAGAGATATTCCATCCGCTCGATAATGCAGTGCATGTAAATTTTTAGAAGTCAAACTTTGGAAACTTTGATCAGGTTTACGCAAATGTTATTTATATCTACAATACCAAAGATACATCATACAAAACTACATCTCATGGTGAATCTAATGGTATATGTTTGCCGTACTAGATGTAATTCTTTTTCTCCACGTACATGGTCAAACTTTGTGATGTTTGACTTTTCAATAAATCTATATGCTATGGACCGAGGAGAGTGCCTCAGTCGAGACAGATCAAGTGCGTGTGAAGGAGAATGAGTAAGTGTGCAAAAAGAGTATGTGTGTGAAAGAGAAAGTGACAACAAACGATAAATTAGAGAGAGTGTGTGTTTTTCGTTTCTTATGCGAACATATCACGCATGCATCTCCGAGATGGAAAAGCGAGGCGAGGAGATACACGAAGATAGCTAGTGTGTGATTGTTTGCAACGGAGAGAGACACCCCTGTAGCACATGTCCAATAGAGGTGTGGCCAACAAGGAACAAAGGTCGAGAGGGACACATGGATGGCATGGACGCATGGGGAGGGAGAGAGGGTGTGTTTGTGATAGAGAGATCCCGTCGAGATCGTGAGGGGACTATATGGGTGGGAGATCGAGGGAGTGCGTGCGCGATAGAAAGATGCCCCGAGAGAAATCGAGATAGACCATGCACATGTTTGTGATGGAGACTAAGATTAGCTAGTCATATACATATAGGGGGGACTGCGTGTGCCTACAATTGAGTGAGAGACCATCATACTTGGCTAGCTGGGCATGAGATTGTGTGTGTGCGCGTGTGAGATGGAGAGAGAACGAGGGGGAGAGATAGAGTTTTAGATGGGCCTATCGAGTGCGAGTGAGATATGCATGTGTATGTGTGACCCAGGTGGATGGAGAGTTTGAGAGAGGGGGGAAGAGCTCCGAGACGACATAGTGGTGCGTGAGAGAGTTACAGGCAAAGAGCCAAGGAATCTGTGTGCGTACGATGAGTGCACCCAAGATATCTAGCTTGGACTAGCTAGAGTATCATACATAGTGTGCGAGAGAGACCTATAGATGGTGTATATATGCATGCGAACTAGAAAGACCCCCCCCCCACACACACACAAAGAGAGAGAGAGAGAGAGATGGAGAGAAAGGGAGAGGGACGAACAAGGTTTTTGTGTCGGATGCGTGCGACAGAATTGAAGATTGTCGGCGGAGAGAGAGAGAGAGAGAGAGAGAGAGAGAACAGGAGTCCGGGAGAGGGGGAGGTCGCGTTTTATGCATCAAAGACTGATATAAACCATGTTTCGATATAAACTTGCATTCAAATATTTAAATTGGAGAACATGTTGTCTGCAATCCACACATGAACGGATATATGCGTATATCAAACAAGTTCATTAATTTGACTTTCAACATGTTCATGGAGTACTATAATACTGTACAACATGCTACTCGATTGAGGTGTTCAATTTTGGATTTAGTTCACTATTTTGACCTACTGAACGAGCTATTTCATTGAATCGAGATATTTCATTTTGGGTTTGATTCGCGTTTTTGAGTGGGTCAACTATTTGTCATATAGTAAATCGCTAGCAACGAGCATGTAAAAACACATTACTCCCGAGCATCATCTCTCCATCTAAAAAAGAAGTGGCAAGCTAATATTTCAAAATTTGATCCGAATCGACTTGGTAAGGTAGACGTGGATGCTCGTTCTCCCAAAATTTGAACGAACCGTTAAACATCCTCTCTGCTCGGTGGAATTCGCCCGAGCAAATAAATGGGAGACGCGAAATTACCGTCCTATGTGGGACACGCATCAATTGGCCCGTTGTACATCGAGGGTAGGTTCGTAACTTCATCCAAGCGCGCCTTCTCCTCGGCCGAAATGACATGTGCCGAATAATTCATAAACCATGGTCGGCAAAACACGCTCTCCTCGCCCGCCCACTATTTTAAAACACGCTCTCCTCGCCCGAAATCGCTCGCGCCCACTATAGTTCAAAACACGCCCTCCTCGCCCGAAATCGCTCCCGCCCATGGAGAAGCAAAGTTACTCTACTATCCCCGACCCTCAGTACACAGACCCAAGCCGAGAAGCCTATAGGCAAGGGTAGAACTGTAACTCCCCCTCACATTTCAGACAAATGCGTCCGTAAGACATGGTTCCACTCCCCTCCCAATTTCCCCCCGCCCGCCCCCATTCATACCTCGTGGGCGCCAAATCACCTTCTCCCCGGGAAGCTCCCTTCTCCCGAGCCGCGAAACCTCAGCCCCACCTCCATGGCGCCCCCCACCACACCAATTTCACAGCCGCCCTCCTCCCTAATGCCGGAGACGCTGTCCATTTGCCGTCGTGCACTGGGCCGTGTGCCTCTTACTCCGTGCTGCTGGTGCTGCCTCGACGACGGCCGCGTGAACCGTACCGGAGCCGATTCACCCCCGCCGTTGTTCACGGCGCCGGAGCGGCTCCAACTTCGGATCCGTCCAGAGTCCTGGCGCTGCTTCGGCGTAGCCGTCGACCGTCGCGACATCGCTCTTTCCCTGCCGCCGGTCGCCACCGCAACCGCGCCGGCCTCACCGACTCGGCAGCTGGACCTGCCTACTTCACCATGCCGCCAGATAGGTCGCACCCTCATCTCAAATCACTTTATTTAGGCGTCAGTTGTCTGAATTTTTATTCTGGGCCAATCGATTTGCAATGGGAAGCAGCACCCCTCGAGGCGGCGGAGCTCCTAGGCTGCCGGTTGGCTGGTGTCTAACGTAAGGGTGCGGGGCCGCAAGTTCGCCGCGGAAGCAGCGCTTAGATGGCTATCTTTTAGAGTTGCGTGGGTTGAAGGTACTGCCGCCGCCGGATCTGGATGACGGGGAGTCTTTGTGGATTGGCCCGGGGGCGGCGCAACCACGGCAGTGCGGTGGGGCGGGGAGCGGGGTTTTGGCCGGGGCCACGGACGGCGGAGGCAGGCTGCTCTGCCGTTGGTCGCTGGCTCTTCGGGGAAGATTCCGAACAGTGTCAGCCGGGAGGCACAAGACGGCCAAGCCATCCGGCGTAGATCGGACAGTACCAAAATAAAATAAAATCGTGTGACCCCAATTTAGTCTTCAGTCAACAGACGTGTGACCACTCTCGTACCTTGCTGTTGATCTCTTAGTGTATTTCTTCAGATCAAAGAGATATGTCGTTCTTAACATTATGCGTTATCTGCATCTTCAGACACACCGTCTTCCGACTCACCGCAGCTGCTCCAACAAGGGAAGCATACACCAGAAGGGAGCTATAGTCCCCACTCAACAGTTCCCTGCATCGAATGCGCGTGCCCGACATGCACAGCCACAACAACTGCAGGGCCATCGACAAGTCAGCACATGATGCTCACTCCTATGGATGGCAGCCAGATAGGTTGTACCCTCATCTTACTTGTGTGCAACATTTATGGCTTTGTTATTCATCTAAGCATGGAAAATAGATCATCACATTTCACTGTATATTCATGCTGATCTCTTACGGGTCTTGTTCAGGAGTTAACGTTGTTCCATAGTTCAGCTAAGATACTTGTTCTTTAGGTAACACTGTTCCATAGTTATCATCCATCAGCCAATGCTATCCCACAGGCTGGTGATTATAGTATTATACCACTTCTAGTATTTCCTATGTTGTTCTTTAATACTTTTGTGTGCCATCTAGTTAATCTCGAGTACAAACGATACATATTCTGTAGCTTTCATCTGTGTTCTCCCTTTAGTTTATGAGACCTGTTGCTGCTAGTTAACCCCAGTCCTACTATTTATGTCGTCTCCTACAGGCACTCATTACATAAATCTAACTACTAGTTGTCTTCCATGCATGTCAGATATAATTGCACACACTGATATATCCACAAGAACCTCACGGAGCAATGTAAAGGCCAATAAACTTGATGTCAATGATACCCAATATGATGGAACATGTAAAGGCAGTTCTTCAGAAGACTTGCAGAAAGATGATGAATCCTCTTCACCCCACAAGGTCCTTGCTCTAACTTGGCCTGTGATATGGGTACAACATGCATATAATGTCCTGGAGTGTATCTACTCTGTTGCAATGCCATGTGCTTAGCATGCTGATCATGCATGTAAATATGTCATGCCTTCCTGTTTTTCAGTACCTATTCCATTCATGATAACATGTTTTCAAATTCAAGTACTGTCATTCTACTCTATCGCAATGCCATCTGCTTAATTTGGACATCATGCTTCTGAATATCTTATGCATTGTTATTCATCAGTATGTACTTCATCTGTCTGCCATACCATGTTTTTTTACATTGAAGTGTTGTTCTAGTGCTCTGTTGCAATGCCATCTTATTTTCCCAATCATACACGTGTATGTTGCCTTAGTTATTTCTGTACGTATTCCGCTAGCATATAGTTTTACATTCAACTAGTTTTTTTTGCTGTGTTGTCCTGTCGTATCCCTAGCTCTTACACCATACTCCCTCCGTCCGGATTACATGTTGCCGAAATGGATAAAAAAGGATGTATCTAGAACTGAAATACGCCTAGACCCATCCATTTTTTTCCGGATGGAGGGAATACATGTCAATATGTCATGCCTTTCTATTCTTCAGTACCTATTCCATCTCTCTGCTGTCGCATGTTTTATAATTAAAGCACCATTCTTCTATACAAGGCATGCAAGGGGAAGACGACTATGTTAGAATCTGAAGGGTTACAAACAAGGCCTTTGCAAAAGATCCAAACGCCAGGAGATAATAAACCAACTCCAGTTTTTATAGATACTGCTCCAGCACAGAGAAACCCAACTCCTACTGATAATAAGCAGATTCCAGTGGCCAAAGAACTAGTCCGCTCCAGTCCAGCAAAAATATGTCAACTCAATTCTAAGAAGCGTGTGCGTATCCTTGCATCATGAAATTTTATAGCATGCTGATCATATTTTCTACATGTTTCTTACCCATCTCTCTTTTAGAAAATAAGCTTAACAGATAGAAGATTTTCTGCAATGGTATCGTTTATGAGGAAAGATTCTTGCAGGAATTCTCTGTGCTCCAATGTAGATGTAAGTACCTGTTGTATATCACTATATTTTTACATCAGCATGTATTTTGTTAATCGGCGTGAATCCAACCTTTATCTGATCTAAATTTAGTTGTAGCAAAATGTATGATTAAAGGCCACAATGTTGATTTTTGCAAGGAAAACTGCCTGGTAGTTTTGCATCCTGAGCTGCATGAGTGTACTATCTCATATCAGTGGGTTTGAATACTTTGGTTCTGCAGTGGGTTTTTCAGTGTTTTTTTACTGTGTTGTCCTGTCGTATCCCTAGCTCTTACATCATACTCCCTCCGTCCGGATTAAATGTCGCAGAAATGGATAAAACTGGATGTATCTAGAACTGAAATACGCCTAGACCCATCCATTTATTTCCGGATGGAGTGAATACATGTCAATATGTCATGCCTTTCTATTCTTCAGTACCTATTCCATCTCTGTTGTAGCATGTTTTATAACTGAATCACCATTCTTCTATATAAGGCATGCAAGGGGAAGACGGCTATGTTAGAATCTGAAGGGTTACAAACCAGGTCTTTGCAAAAGATCCAAACGCCAGGAGATAATAAACCAACTCCATTTTTCATAGATACTGCTCCAGCACAGAGAAACCCAACTCCCACTGATAATAAGCAGATTCCAGTGGCCAAAGAACTAGTCCGCTCCAGTCCAGCAAAAGAATGTCAACTCCATTCTAAGAAGCGTGTGCGTATCCTCGCATCATGAAATTTTATAGCATTCTGATCATATTTTCTACATGTTTCTTACCCATCTCTCTTTTAGAAAATAAGGTTAAACGATACAAGACTTCCTCCATTGGGATCGTATTCGAGGAAAATATCTTGCGGGAATTCTCTGTGCTCCAGTGCTGATGTAAGTACCTGTTGTATATCACTATATTTTTACATCAGCATGTATTTTGTTAATCGGCGTGAATCTAACCTTTATCTGATCTAAAATTAGTTGTAGCAAAATGTTAAAGGCGCCAATGTTGATTTTTGTAAGGAAAACTGCCTGGTAGTTTTGCGTACTGAGCTGCATGAATGTGCTATCTCATATCACGCACATTACTGAATTGTAGTGCTTCTCTGGTTGCCCATTCATTCATTGTGTCAATGTTGCTTTCGTATTACCTTACCTGGCTGATGATAGCTGTGCCATATTGTGTTAATTTGGTGTAGGCTAGTTGCCCAAACGTTCGTTGTGTCAATGTTGCTTTCCTATTATCTGACTTGGCCAATGATAGCAATGCTAGTGTGTTAATTTTGTGCAGGCTGCTGAAGATAAGAAGACAAACTCTGAAAACAGCAAGGCAACCCCATTGTTTCTTTCCAGTAAATCTAGGCCAGGTAATATGGCAATAACTCATGATTAATCTGTTTGGTTCCCGTCCTAATTTATGTTATGATGCAGTGGTCAAGACACTCTCCACTATCAATAATACAAGCCTGCCAAAATCGCCATCTGAATCTGTTCAGTATCCTCTGTCTCGAATGCAACGGAATAAATGTATGTTTGTGAACCAATTAATGGCTGAAGCAATGATGGAAATGGTGGATGAATCAGAGGTGCAGAGTCGTGCGACACAACAACTGATCAATGTTTTCAGAGACAGTGTGGCAAAGCAGCAAGAACTTGCCCACATGCTTATGGGCGTCATCTGTGCTGAGGTTGCAGATTGTGACGTTGTAGATGGTTAGGTTCTGCTCATTTATTTGCACTGGCATCAATCTTTGATTGCCCAGTGGATGTAATTTCCTGTAATATATTCTGGATGTGCAACGTTATTCCCTGTATGCCGTACCTTTGCTCGTCGTAATGGGCTCAAATTATCTAATTTGGCCTAAAGACATGAACGAACTTTAGTGGGCCCATTAAGTTAATGGGCCGTTACTAGGCCGAAAGTTAATGGTCGGCCCTCTTACCTCCCGGGTCGTTAACAGGCCGACATCGAAGCGGGCAACAGGTGGCCCCAATTTATTTCACGGGCCGTTAACAGGCCGTTACTAAGTTTGGGCTACATATGGCCCAACTATACTGTAGGCCTTTAGCAGGCCGAAAGAGACAGCGGGCTTGTATTGGACCATGAAGAGCATGGGCCGCTAAGAGGCCGAAAGTCAGGTCGTATTGTAAACGGCCCAACTGTGTTGTGGGCCTTTAGCAGGCCGAAAGAGAAACCGGGCTGGTATTGGACCATGAAGGGCATGGGCCGTTAAGAGGCCAAAACTAAGGTCCGACTACAAATGGCCCAACTCATTTATGGTCCGTTAACAGGCCGAAAGGCACACAGGGCCGGGAATTGGCCCAACACTTAAATGGGTCGCTAAAAGGCCAAAACTCAGGTCCGACTACAATTGGCCCAACTGATTTATGGGCCGTCAACAGGCTGAAAGTGACACCGGGCCAGAAATTGGCCCAACACTTAAATGGGCCGCTAAAAGGCCGAAACTCAGGTCCAACTACAAATGGCCCATCAGATTTATGGGCCGCCAAAAAGCTGAAAGACACACCGGGCCGGAAATTAGCCCAACATTTAAATGGGTCGCTAAAAGGCCGAAAGATGTACATCCTGAAAATTGGCCCATCCATTAAATGGGCCGTTAACAGGCCGAAATCTCATCGGGCCGATATTGAGCCCAAGTATATAGCGGGCTGTTAACGGGCTCGAACTGACGATGGGCTGCAATGGTGTCAAATCTTTAACGGCCGAATTGGCACATCTCGTATGGGCCGTGGGCTTAAATGGACCTGACACAAGTAGGCCTTATATGGGCCGGCCTGCTAATTTTTACTGGGCCGGCCTTTTTCACCGGAATGGGCCACTGTTGGGCCGTGCCACGTGTCGACATATCATAGGCGCCTATCTGACCCACTGACGAGCTGACACGTGTTTCGTCCGGCCAATAAGAATTTTACACGTGGAAATTTCCCATTGGTCGGGGCTGTTAACGGGTTATCGGATCCAAAACCCGACCCGATAGCTTAACGGCGTTCCGTTACGGTGGATGCCATGTGTCGGTCACCCTTGACGAAAGCACTTCTGTGACGCGCGATTTATCGTCATGGAAGTGGACACTTCCGTGATGATAATTTTGGTAATGTCATGGAACACTTCTACGACAGCACAAGTATGACTATCTTGATTCTGTCATAAATTTGTCATGGATGTACATGCATGACAAAAAATGCGACCTACTGTGACAAACACGTATCATCACGGAAGTGTATTTTTTTGTAGTGCTTCATCAACACCGTCACCACGTCGTCGTGCTGACAGAACTCTCCCTCGAACTCAGCTAGATCAAGAGTTCGTGGGACGTCGCCGAGCTGAACGTGTGTAGATCGCGGAGGTGCCGTGCGTTCGGTACTTGATCGGTTGGATCGCGAAGACGTTTGACTACATCAACCGCGTTACTAAACGCTTCCGATTTTGGTCTACAAGGGTATGTGGACACACTCTCCTGCTCGTTGCTATGCATCACATATAGATCTTGCGTGATCGTAGGTAACTTTTTTGAAATATTGCGTTCCCCAACAATATGAGCATCCAGGTTTTGCTATTGGTTATTGACCAGAGATGTGTCTCGGTCATGTCTACATAGTTCTCGAACCCGTAGGGTCCGCACGCTTAACGTTCGATGATGATTTGTATTATGAGTTATGTGATTTGATGACCAAAGTTTGTTCAGAGTCTCGGATGAGATCACAGACATGACTAGGAGTCTCGAAATGGTCGAGAGGTAAAGATTCATATATTGGAAGGCTATATTCGGACATCGGAATGGTTCCGAGTGATTCGAGTATTTTTCGGAGTACCGGAGAGTTACGGGAATTCGCCGGGGGAAGTTAATGGGCCTTATTGGGCTTTAGTGGAGAGAGGGAAGAAGGGACACGAGGTGGCGCGCACCTCCCCCCTGCCCAAACCGAATTGGACAAGGGGTGGGGGCGTGACCCCCCTTTTCCTTCTCCCTCTCCCTCCTTTCCTTCTTTCCTACTCCGAAAAGGAAAGGGAATCCTACTAGGACTTGGGAGTCCTAGTAGGACTCCCTGAGGGAGTCCTGGACTAAGGGGTCCTCGGGCGTCTGGCCTATTATCCATTGGGCCGGACTGATGGGCTGAGAAGACATGAAGGCCGAAGACCGTATTCGTGTCCGGATTGGACTCTCCTTGGCGTGGAAGGCAAGCTTGGCGATGAACTATGAAGATTCCTTCTTATGTAACGACTCTTTGTAAACCCTAGATCCCCCTCGGTGTCTATATAGACCGGAGGGGTTAGTCCGGAAGACATACACTCATTCACATAGTCATACAGGCTAGACTTCTAGGGTTTAGCCATTACAATCTCGTGGTAGATCAACTCTTGTAATACTCATATTCATCAAGATCAATCAAGCAGGAAGTAGGGTATTACCTCCATAGAGAGGGCCCGAACCTGGGTAAACATCGTGTCCCCTGTCTCCTATTACCATAGATCCTAGACGCACAGTTTGGGACCCCCTACCCGAGATCCGTCGGTTTTGACACCGACATTGGTGCTTTCATTGAGAGTTCCACTGTGCCGTCAACGAGAGGTTCGATGGCCCCCCCAATCGTCGATAGTGACGCCGTCCAAGGAGAAACCTTCCTCCCCAGACAAATTTTTGTGTTCGGCGGCTTCGTACTGCGGGCCAACTCGCTTGGCCATCTGGAGCAGATCGATAGCTACGCCCCTGGCCATCATGCCAGATTCGGAAGCTTGAACTACGTTGCGGACATCCGTGGAGACTTGATCTTCGACGGATTTGAGACCGCGGCGATCGCTCCCCCTCGCTCCGATAAACATGACTTAAATCTGTCATTGGATCACGTCCAGGAGATGGTTCCTGTTGCTGCAACGGCCTTAGAGCCGGAGCAGATCGTGCCATTCAAGGCCGCAGAGTCCGTAGCATTGGAACCGCACACAGACTTGACACCTTGCAATATTCACGTGAGTGGAACTTCTGACTCGTCTCCGGCCATAAGTTCCGAACCACGAACGCCTATAGAGACCGAGCTGGATCGGTTATCGATTCTTGAATTCAGCGCTGCAGACATCTTCCAGCACTCACCTTTCGGCGATGTGCTATTAAAGAACCTGTCATTGGCAGGAGACTCATAGCCGAACTATGTCTGGTTCGAACTAGGGGCTGACGATGGAGAATTTTGCTTCCCACCCGCCACACACTTCATAGCTACCGTCGAGGACTTAACCGACGTACTTGATTATGGCTCCGAAGACATCGACGGTATGGATGATGATGCTCAGGAGCAAGGCCAAGACCCGCCATTTACTGGACGTTGGACGGCCACCTCTTCATACGATGTGTACATGGTTGATACACCCAAAGAATATAGCGGTGATGACAAAGAAGACCCAGATGCGAATAAACCTTCTGAGACACAGTCCAAGCGTCGGCGCCCTAAACGCTGTTCTAAGCCACGTCGCTCAAAGGACGGCAACACTGGCACCAGAGAAAATAGTACTCCAGACGACGCCGAAAACAATGAGGACTCTGTTGGAGCTGCATCCGAACAGGAGGAACAAGACAACGGGCAAGAGAACCCTGGTAAACAGGCCAGGCCCAATGACCCGGATGATGATAGTTATCGTCCAGTCTCCGAGGATGAGGAGAGCATCGATAGCGAGGATTTCATCGTGTCTGAGGCACCCCTAGAGCAGGAGCGCTTCAAGCGCCAGCTAATAGCTACTGCGAGAAGCATGAAGAAAAAGCAGCAGCTCCAAGTCGATCAAGACCTACTCATCGATAGATGGACCGATGTCCTGGCAGCCGAAGAACATGGCCTCAAGCGCCCAGCCAAGAGTTGCCCAAAGCACAGACTACTACCTCAGTTTGATGAGCAAACGCCAGATCCCATACCTCCCTTGCGCAATGAGGACCGACCACCACGTGGCCGGGATAGTGCGGCGGACCGACCACCCCGCGGTCGGGATAAAGCGGCAACTCAGGCCGAACACCAGCCCACCCCACCATGCAAAAGCAGAGACAAAACAGCTCGGGATTATACATACGACCTTCGGCAAGACCTGGACAAAAGAGCAGGACTCACCAGATCAATCTACGGATCGCGAGGACGTTCTTCAACTCGCGACGACGGCTACCTATTCGGACGTGACAAACCCAGTCACGCCCGGGCCGATAACCGCAGGCGGACTCTATCGGAGGTGCACCGCGACACGGCCCGATATAGAGGCGCCGCACACCCCCTTTGCTTCACAGATGAAGTAATGGATCATGAATTCCCTGAGGGGTTCAAGCCCGTGCTACCTCTTCAGCACTGTGTTGGTTTTCCCCGAAGAGGAAGGGACGATGCAGCAAAGTAGCGTAAGTATTTCCCTCAGTTTTTGAGAACCAAGGTATCAATCCAGTAGGAGGCTACGCGCCAGTCCCTCGTACCTGCACAAAACAAATAAATCCTTGCAACCAACGCGATAAGGGGTGGTCAATCCCTACACGGCCACTTACGAGAGTGAGATCTGATAGATATGATAAGATAATATTTTTGGTATTTTTGTGATAAACATGCAAAGTAAAATAAAAGCAAAGGAAAAAAAGCAAAGGAAATAACTAAGTATTGGGAGATTAATATGATGAAGATAGACCCGGGGGCCATAGTTTTCACTAGTGGCTTCTCTCGAGAACATAAGTATTCTACGGTGGGTGAACAAATTACTGTTGAGCAATTGACAGAATTGAGCATAGTTATGAGAATATCTAGGTATGATCATGTATATAGGCATCACGTCCGAGACAACTAGACCGACTCCTGCCTGCATCTACTACTATTACTCCACTCATCGACCGCTATCCAGCATGCATCTAGAGTATTAAGTTAATGAAAATAGAGTAACACCTTAAGCAAGATGACATGATGCAGAGGAATAAACTCATGCAATATGATGAAAACCCCATCTTGTTATCCTCGATGGCAACAATACAATATGTGCCTTGCTACCCCTACTGTCATTGGGAAAGGACACCGCAAGATTGAACCCAAAGCTAAGCACTTCTCCCATTGCAAGAAAGATCAATCTAGTAAGCCAAACCAAACTGATAATTCAAAGAGACTTGCAAAGATAACCAATCACACATAAAAGAATTTAGAGAAGATTCAAATATTGTTCATAGATAGACTTGATCATAAACCCACAATTCATCGGTCTCAACAAACACACCGCAAAAAGAAGATTACATCGAATAGACCTCCACAAGAGAGGGGGAGAACATTGTATTGAGATCCAAAAAGAGAGAAGAAGCCATCTAGCTACTAACTATGGACCCGTAGGTCTGAGGTGAACTACTCACACTTCATCGGAGGGGCTATGGTGTTGATGTAGAAGCCCTCCCTGATCGATGCCCCCTCCGACGGAGCTCCGGAACAGGCCCCAAGATGGGATCTCGTGGATACAGAAAGTTGCGGCGCTGGAATTAGGGTTTTGGCTCCGTATCTGATCGTTTGGGGGTAGGTAGGTATATATAGGAGGAAGGAGTACGTCGGTGGAACAACAGGGGGCCCACAAGGGTGGAGGGCACGCCTGGGGGGTAGGCGCGCCCCTACCTCGTGGCCTCCTCTTTTGTGTCTTGACGTAGGGTCCAAGTCTCCTGGGTCTTGTTCGTTGAGAAAATCACGTTCCCGAAGATTTCATTCCGTTTGGACTCCGTTTGATATTTCTTTTGTTCAAAACCCTAAAACTGGCAAAAAACAGCAATTCTGGGCTGGGCCTCCGGTTAATAGGTTAGTCCCAAAAATAATATAAAACTGTATAATAAAGCCCAATAATGTCAAAAACCGTAGGTAATATAGCATGGAGCAATCAAAAATTATAGATACATTGGAGACGTATCAAGCATCCCCAAGCTTAATTCTTGCTCGTCCTCGAGTAGGTAAATGATAAAAACAGAATTTTTGATGCGGAGTGCTACTTGGCATAATTTTAATGTAATTCTTCTTAATTGTGGTATGAATATTCAGATCCAAAAGATTCAAGATAAAAGTTCATATTGACATAAAAATAATAATACTTCAAGCATGCTAACAAAGCAATTATGTCTTCTCAAAATAACATGGCCAAAGAAAGTTCATCCCCACAAAATCATATAGTTTAGTCATGCTCCATTTTCGTCACACAAGAATGCTCTCATCATGCACAACCCCGATGACAAGCCAAGCAATTGTTTCATACTTTAGTAATCTCAAACCTATAAACTTTCATGCAATATATGAGCGCGAGCCATGGACATAGCACTATGGATTGAATAGAATATAATGAGGGGGTTATGTGGAGAAGACAAAAAGGAGAAAGTCTCACATCAACGAGGCTAATCAATGGGCTATGGAGATGCCCACCGATTGATGTTAATGCAAGGAATAGGGATTGCCATGAAACGGATGCACTAGAGCTATAAATGTATGAAAGCTCAACAAAAGAAACTAAGTGGGTGTGCATCCAACTTGCTTGCTCACGAAGACCTAGGGCACTTGAGGAGGCCCATTGTTGGAATATACAAGCCAAGTTCTATAATGAAAATTCCCACTAGTATATGAAAGTGACAAAACAAGAGACTCTCTATCATGAAGATTACGGTGCTACTTTGAAGCACAAATGTGGCAAAGGATAGTAACATTGTCCCTTCTCTCTTTTTCTCTCATTTTTATTTGGCCTTTCTCTTTTTATATGGCCTTCTCTTCTTTTTTCTTCTCTTTTTTATATTCCTCACTTGGGACAATGCTCTAGAAAATGATGATCATCACACTTCTATTTATTTACAACTCAATGATTACAACTCGATACTAGAACAAAAGATGACTCTATATGAATGCCTCCGGCGGTGTACCGGATATGCAATGGACCAAGAGTGACATGTATGAAAGAATTATGAATGGTGGCTTTGCCACAAATACTATGTCAACTACATGATCATGCTAAGCAATATGACAATAATGAATGTGTCATGATAAACGGAATGGTGGAAAGTTGCATGGCAATATATCTCGGAATGGCTATGGAAATGCCATAATAGGTAGGTATGGTGGCTGTTTTGAGGAAGATATAAGGAGGTTTATGTGTGAAAGAGCGTATCATATCACGGGGTTTGGATGCACCGGCGAAGTTTGCGCCAACTCTCAATGTGAGAAAGGGCAATGCACGGTACCGAAGAGGCTAGCAAGGATGGAAGGGTGAGAGTGCGTATAATCCATGGACTCAACATTAGTCATAAAGAACTCACATACTTATTGCAAAAATCTACAAGTCATCAAAAACCTCGGCACTACGCGCATGCTCCTAGGGGGATAGATTGGTAGGAAAAGACCATCGCTCGTCCCCGACCGCCACTCATAAGGAGGACAATCAAATAACACCTCATGTTTCAAATTTGTTACATAATGTTTTAACATACGCGCATGCTACGGGACTTGCAAACTTCAACACAAGCATTTCTCAATTTCACAACTACTCAACTAGCACGACTTTGATATTATTACCTCCATATCTCAAAACAATCATCAAGCATCAAACTTCTCTTAGTATTCAAAACACTCATAAGAAAATTTTACTAATCTTGAATACCTAGCATATTAGGATTTTAAGCAAATTACCATGATATTTAAGACTCTCAAAATAATCTAAGTGAATCATGAGAGATCAATAGTTTCTATAAAACAAATCCACCACCGTGCTCTAAAAGATATAAGTGAAGTATTAGAGCAAAACTATATAACTCAAAAGATATAAGCGAAGCACATAGAGTATTCTAACAAATTCCAAATCATGTATGGCTATCTCAAAAGGTGTGTACATCAAGGATGATTCTGGTAAACTAAAAGTAAAGACTCAAATCATACAAGACGCTCCAAGCAAAACATATATCATGTGGTGAATAAATATATAGCACCAAGTAAAGTTACCGATATAAGTAGACGAAAGAGGGGATGCCTTCCGGGGCATCCCCAAGCTTTGGCTTTTAGGTGTCCTTAGATTATCTTGGGGGTGCCATGGGCATCCCCAAGCTTAGGCTCTTGCCACTCCTTGTTCCATAATCCATCAAATCTTTACCCAAAACTTGAAAACTTCACAACACAAAACTCAAAGTAGAAAATCTCGTGAGCTCCGCTAGCGAAAGAAAACAAAAGACCACTTCAAGGTACTGTAATGAACTCATTCTTTATTTATATTGGTGTTAAACCTACTGTATTCCAACTTCTATATGGTTTATAAACTATTTTACTAGCCATAGATTCATCAAAATAAGCAAACAACACACGAAAAACAGAATCTGTCAAAAACAGAACAGTCTGTAGTAATCTGTAGCTAGCGCAAGATCTGGAACCCCAAAAATTCTAAAATAAATTGCTGGACGTGAATAATTTATCTATTAATTATTTGCAAAAATAATTAACTAAATATTACTTTCCAAGTAAAAATGGCAGCAGTTCTCGTAAGCGCTAAAGTTTCTGTTTTTTTACAGCAAGTGTAACAAGACTTTCCCCAAGTCTTCCCAACGGTTCTACTTGGCACAAACACTAATTAAACACAAAAACACAACCAAAACAGAGGCTAGATAAATTATTTATTACTAAACAGGAGCAAAAAGCAAGGAATAAAAATACAATTGGGTTGCCTCCCAACAAGCGCTATCGTTTAACGCCCCTAGCTAGGCATAACAAGCAAGGATAGATCTAGGTATTGCCATCTTTAGTTTTCAACTTTTTAGTGGAATCAAGCTCGAATCCGGGAGGTTCTTTACGTTTCCCTTCATATTCTGAAATTTTTAGATCTAACGAATCCAACCGCTTATTACAAAGGGTAATCAACATATTCATGCGGTGAATATTTTCACTAATGTTCTTAAGAGGTTCAAGAGACTTTTGTAAAATTTTAGTAACTTCACAATTTTTTTCAAAAACTTGCGTCTCTTCCTGAGTAGGATGAGGTCCCTTTTGTTGAGGTAGTGTTCCCACTATACCTTCTATAATTTCAAGCACAATATGGGTCGATTTCAATAAAATTGCCTTTGGCAACACAATCCAAGAGTTGTCTATGAGACATATTTAATCCAACATAAAAATTGCGAAGCAAATTTCTCAGGTTTATTTCAGAGGTACAATTACGATAAGACTCCATTATTATCAACCAGGCATCTTTTAAGTTTTCTCCTAGTCTTTGTTTGAAGTGAAAGATTTCGAACTCACGGGACAACAGAGAAGATAAGGGACTAGTCATAACGACAAGCAAACGAACTAACGCACAAGCAAACAAAAAGCAAGCGGGCAAAAAGAGGCAAATGGGAAAGAGAAGGAGGATAGAGAGACAGGGCGAATAAAACGGCAAGGGTGAAGTGGGGGAGAGGAAAACGAGAGGCAAATGGCAAATAATGTAATGCGGGAGATAAGGGTATGTGATGGGTACTTGGTATATTGACTTTTGCGTAGACCTCCCCGGCAACGGTGCCAGAAATCCTTCTTGCTACCTCTTGAGCATTGCGTTGGTTTTCCCCGAAGAGGAAGGGATGATGCAGCAAAGTAGCGTAAGTATTTCCCTCAGTTTTTGAGAACCAAGGTATCAATCCAGTAGGAGGCTACGCGCCAGTCCCTCGTACCTGCACAAAACAAATAAATCCTCACAACCAACGTGATAAGGGGTTGTCAATCCCTACACGGCCACTTACGAGAGTGAGATCTGATAGATATGATAAGATAATATTTTTGGTATTTTTGTGATAAAGATGCAAAGTAAAATAAAAGCAAAGTAAAAAGCAAAGGAAATAACTAAGTATTGGGAGATTAATATGATGAAGATAGACCCGGGGGCCATAGGTTTCACTAGTGGCTTCTCTCGAGAGCATAAGTATTCTACGGTGGGTGAACAAATTACTGTTGAGCAATTGACAGAATTAAGCATAGTTATGAGAATATCTAGGTATGATCATGTATATAGGCATCAAGTCCGAGACAAGTAGACCGACTCCTGCCTGCATCTACTACTATTACTCCACTCATCGACCGCTATCCAGCATGCATCTAGAGTATTAAGTTAATGAAAACAGAGTAACGCCTTAAGCAAGATGACATGATGTAGAGGGATAAACTCATGCAATATGATGAAAACCCCATCTTGTTATCCTCGATGGCAACAATACAATATGTGCCTTGCTGCCCCTACTGTCACTGGGAAAGGACACCGCAAGATTGAACCCAAAGCTAAGCACTTCTCCCATTGCAAGAAAGATCAATCTAGTAGGCCAAACCAAACTGATAATTCGAAGAGACTTGCAAAGATAACCAATCATACATAAAAGAATTCAGAGAAGATTCAAATATTGTTCATAGATAGACTTGATCATAAACCCACAATTCATCGGTCTCAACAAACACACCGCAAAAAGAAGATTACATCGAATAGATCTCCACAAGAGAGGGGGAGAACATTGTATTGAGATCCAAAAAGAGAGAAGAAGCCATCTAGCTACTAACTATGGACCTGTAGGTCTGAGGTGAACTACTCACACTTCATCGGAGGGGCTATGGTGTTGATGTAGAAGCCCTCCGTGATCGATGCCCCCTCCGGCGGAGCTCCGGAACAGGCCCCAAGATGGGATCTCGTGGATAAAGAAAGTTGTGGCGCTGGAATTAGGTTTTTGGCTCCGTATCTGATCATTTGGGGGTACGTAGGTATATATAGGAGGAGGAGTACGTCGGTGGAGCAAAAGGGGGCCCACGAGGGTGGAGGGCGCGCCTGGGGGGGTAGGCGCGCCCCCTACCTCGTGGCATCCTCTTTTGTGTCTTGACGTAGGGTCCAAGTATCCTGGGTCTTGTTCGTTGGGAAAATCACGTTCCCGAAGGTTTCATTCTGTTTGGACTCCGTTTGATACTCCTTTTCTTCGAAACCCTAAAACAGGCAAAAACAACAATTCTGGGCTGGGCCTCCGATTAATAGGCTAGTCCCGAAAATAATATAAAAGTGTATAATAAAGCCCAATAATGTCCAAAACAATAGGTAATATAGCATGGAGCAATCAAAAATTATAGATACGTTGGAGACGTATCAGCCCATCAATACGGAATCATACACGGAACAACTGATCCCGCAGTATGGATCAAGGACTTTATTCTCCACATCCATATGGCCCGCGGGGACGACCTCCACGCCATCAAATACCTCCTATTAAATCTCAAAGGACCAGCTAGACATGGTTAAATAGCCTGCCTGAAAATTCCATCAGCAGCTGGGAGGACTTGGAAGAAGCCTTCCTTGACAACTTCCAAGGTACATATGTCTGGTCGCCTGATTCCAATGACTTAAGCCACATAGTTCGACAACCTGGAGAATCAGCCAGAAAATTTTGGACTAGATCCCTAACCAAAAAGAACCAGATCATTGACTGCCCGGATGCCGAAGCCCTCGCGGCCTTTAAACACAGCATCTGTGATGAATGGCTAGCACGCCACCTCGGCCAAGAAAAGCCGAGGTCCATGGCAGCCCTCACGACACTCATGACCCGCTTTTGCGCAGGTGAGGATATTGGCTGGCTCGCAGTAAAAACACAGCCAACGAAGCAGGCCCCTCTGAGGCCAAAAACATCACCAGCAAGCTTCGGCGCAACAGACACAAATGTCGAAGCAATGGCGATAACACCGATGACACTACAATTCACGCCGGATTCAATGGCTCCAAGTCCGGCCAGCGAAAGAAGCCCTATAAAAGGAACGGCGAAGGACCATCCAGCTTGGACCGCATACTCGATCATCCGTGCCAGATACATGGCACCCCAGACAAACCGGCCAACCATACTAACAGAGATTGCCTGGTCTTTAAGTCAATCAACAAGGTAAATAGCGGAAACAAGGAAGGGGAATCATAGAGCGAGGACGATGACGAGGAGCCCCGGCAGCCGAACACTGGGGGGCAGAAGAAATTCCCGCCTCAAGTCAAAACGGTGAACATGGTATATGCTACACACATCCCCAAAAGGGAGCGCAAGCGCGCACTCAGGGATGTCTATGCGGTAGAGCTAGTCGCCCCAAAGTCCAACCCATGGTCGTCATTTCCGATCACCGAGATCATCCAACCAGTATTCGTCATGGCGGTTCAGCCGCACTGGTACTCGACCCAATCATCAACGGATCTCACCTGACACGAGTCCTAATGGACGATGGTAGCAGCCTCAACCTGCTCTATCAAGATACAGTACGTAAAATGGGCATTGACCCCTCATGAGTCAAGCCCACGAAGACTACCTTTAAAGGAGTCATACCAGGCGTAGAGGCCCGTTGTACGGGCTCAATAACGCTGGAGGTAGTATTCGGTTCCACGGATAACTTCTGAAGCGAAGAACTAATCTTCGATATCGTCCCATTCCGCAGCGGCTATCACGCGCTACTCGGACGAACCGCATTTGCTAGATTCAATGTGGTGCCACATTACGCTTATCTCAAGCTCAAGATGCCCGGTCCACGCGGCGTCATTACAGTAAATGGAAACACGGAACGCTCCCTCCGTAAAGAGGAGCACACCACCGCCCTAGCAGCAGAAGTACAGAGCGGCCTTCTCAAGCAGTATTATAATCCGGCTGCCGAGCCCTTGGACATCATTAAGAGGGTCCAGACTACACTGCAACAGGATAGCTCGGCTCGTCAAGAACCGAATTAGCAGTTTGGCCTCCGTCCCAGCCCCGACGAGGGAATGTCATTCGTGTTGCGCATACATAACTACGCACTCAAAACCCCATTGGTACCGGCGGAGGCATAACTAGCTCGCGATCCACAGTGCGGCTCAACCGCCCCCGGGATTCGCACGCCTTTACTTTTTCTTTTTCATTTAGGGTTTTTTCTCTTTTCGAGGTCTATTAGGACAGCCCGCTTGCAGAACACACCAAGGAAGCAAGGAGCTATGGCGCACAAGGGAATCCCCAGGTGGTCTCTGCTAACGATCACCATACCTATTTTACATACCCATACGCAACTCGCCCTTGGTCACAGCATGTTAAATAGCCTTACTTGCTTATCGCATTACTTGCACAAAGTACGTCTCGATGTACTAATTACATCACAATGGTGAATAAATGGTGGCGTCAGCTTATTACTTAATTTTCCTATTTCCTCACCTTTGTATTTATTACTCATTGCACACGTACACCATGGTACGTATTACTACGCCAGGGGCTTCATTACGCCCCGAATTATGGCAATAAAAGTCCGAACACTTTTACAGTATAGTTTGGCACCCCGAACTTATAGCATTATTGCATCGGCTCCGAATCATGTCTTTGGTCAATAGTTGGGTTGCCTGGCTCCTGTGCTTACTACCTTACGTTCTGCTATATCGGCTAGGGTAGTAAAGGGAGAACTACTGTGATTGTGTCTCGATTCTTCCGGACAAGCACCTCACTAGAGAAAGCTGAAAACTGACTGTCATAATGCGACGAGAGCTGGTCAGCTGTTCGAGAGGTTCCAAATTGTTAGAGATTTTTTTCCGCTCTTGCGAAGAATCGGTTCCTCCGATTAGGCGTGTATAACTCCCCTAGTTAGGCCTTCCAAATACCAGGGGCTTCGCCGACTTTCTTAATTGTCAAACTCCTATGGCTAAGTGAGGGCGGTAAAGGCCGCATAGTCTGATTGCCTTGTTCGTTGCGCTAAACACCTCCTTTAAGGACCAGAATGTGGAGTAAAGAGTATTTAGATTTATCCCGAACACCCCCGTACTATCTACGTGGGGGCAGAAGCCGACGACTGGTCAACCCTCAGATTTCATAAACGACCGCACAAGAGGTAAAATCTAAATCACAAGCATTATATTACATAGCATCATTGTTCCATATTACAGGACAGGATAATACAAATGTTCTCATGGGAATATAACATCCTTCGAACATTGCTCCACCACAAGGCGGGACCCCTCCAGGACACCATCAAAACAGAGCTCAGGTCGACGATGCTCCTTGCCCTCCGGCGGCCCCTCGGTCATCATCTTCTTGGCATCCAGCTTTGCCCAATGCATCTTGACGTGGGCAAATGCCATACGCGCACCTTCAATATAGACCGACCGCTTAACGGCTTTGAGCCGCGGACATGCACTTACAAGCCGCTTAACAAGTCCAAAGTAGCTGCTAGGTATAGGCTCGGCAGGCCACAGCCGGACTATCAGGTCCTTCATGGCTAGCTCTGCCGACCTGTGCAGCTCGACCAACTGCTTTAGCTGGTCGCTAAAGGGCACCGGATGTTCGGGTCCAAGATGTTGAGACCAGAATAGCTTCTCCGTAGACATCCCTTCTTCGGCTCTATAATGCTCGACAGCATCTGATATATTGCGCGGTAGATCCGTAAACGCCCCTGGAAAATCCAAATTCGGATAAGTACAAGGAATGTTTCTTCTACATACTTGCTTTGCATGGTGAAAGACTTACCCGCCGCAATCTTCTTGGCCGCCTGAATTTCCTGGAGGGCGTTCTGGGCTTCGGCTCGTGCATCCTGTGCGCTTTGGTGGGCCTTCGCCAGTTCGGACCCTTGCGCCTTACAATCGCGCTCCAAGGACTCAAACCTCTTGACCGCATCCTGGAGCTCTTGCTGCGCCTTGCAAACACGGGCCTCATCCTTCTCGTGCACGGCGTGTTCCTTGGCCGCTTTGTCCTCGGCCTCGGCTAACGCCTTCTTGAGGACTGCCACCTCGGTCGTGGCCCCAAATAAAGTTTACGACACTTTAGTCCAGACGAACCATTCATTTTTCTTAAAATGTACCCGCAGGTTACTGCATACATTGGCTATCCTCCAGCTGCTTCTTCATGAGGCCGAGCTCCTCCTCGGCCCGCTCCAGTTTCTACTTCAGTACGGAGACCTCCGCAGCATGAGCGGTGGCAGCCTGCAGAGATACCTTCTTATTCACATAGACAACTTATGTTAGACTCCTGCGATATTTATTCTTGATCCTCTGTTCGGCCTTTTCTTCCAAAACACCAAACAGAGCATCAGGGGCTACTGTTTATACTGTGATATTCTTCCTACAACCACATTACTTACCTCAAAGCCCATTAGAAGGCTAGTGCAGGCTTCGGTCAGTCCGCATTTGATGAACTGAACCTTATTTATTACTGAGGGAGTCCTGGATTAGGGGGTCTCCGGACAGCCGGACTATCTCCATTGGCCGGACTGTTAGACTATGAAGATACAAGATTGAAGACTTCGTCTCGTGTCCGGATGGGACTCTACTTGGCATGGAAGGCAAGCTAGGAAGTACGGATATGGATATCTCCTCCTTTGTAACCGACCTTGTGTAACCCTAACCCTCTTCGGTGTCTATATAAACCGGAGGGTTTTAGTCCGTAGGACAACAACCATAACATACAATCACACCATAGGCTAGCTTCTAGGGTTTAGCCTCTCTGATCTCGTGGTAGATCTACTCTTGTACTACCCATATCATCAATATTAATCAAGCAGGACGTAGGGTTTTACCTCCATCAAGAGGGCCCGAACCTGGGTAAAACATTGTGTCCCCTGCCTCCTGTTACCA
This sequence comes from Triticum aestivum, assembly GCF_018294505.1. Lineage (NCBI taxonomy): Eukaryota > Viridiplantae > Streptophyta > Magnoliopsida > Poales > Poaceae > Triticum > Triticum aestivum. Next base: position 136,054,789 of record NC_057800.1, on the reverse strand, counting down.
TCCGGCCTAGACGCATAGTTCGGGACCCCCTACCCGAGATCCACCGGTTTTGACACCGACATTGGTGCTTTCATTGAGGGTTCCTCTGTGTCATCGCCGTTAGGCTTGATGGCTCCTACTATCATCGATAGCGATGCGGTCCAGGGTGAGACTTTTCTCCCCGGACAGATCTTCATATTCGGTGGCTTTGCACTGCGGGCTAATTCGATTGGCCATCTGGAGCAGATTGAAAGCTACACCCCTGGCCATCAGGTCAGATTTGGAAGTTTGAACTACACCGCCGACATCCGTGGAGACTTGATCTTCGACGGATTTGAGCCACAGCCGGGCGCGCTGCACTGTGCGATGGGTATGACCTAGCTCTACCGCCAAACAGTACCCTAGAGGTCGTGCCTGCATCGGCTCCGACCCTTAGTTTGGAGCCAACTGTGCCAAACGAGGACGGGTGGTTAGAAACCGCCTCAGGGGCTGCAGTCTCAACGGAGATCGAGCCAAACACCAGCCTAACCCTCTGCGCAGCCCATGACTCCAAGGTGCCGGACTCTTTTTCTGACTCCGAACCGCCCGCGCCCCTGCCAATTGAATCCGATTGGGCGCCGATCATGGAATTCACCGCCGTGGATATCTTTCAGCACTCGCCCTTCGGCGACATTCTGAATTCACTAAGGTCTATCTCTTTGTCAGGAGAGCTGAGGGAGTCCTGGATTAGGGGGTGTCCGGATGGCCGGACTATACCTTCAGCCGGAATCCTGGACTATGAAGATACAAGATTGAAGACTTCGTCCTGTGTCCGGAAGGGACTTTCCTTGGCGTGGAAGGCAAGCTTGGCGATACAGATATGTAGATCTCCTACCATTGTAACCGACTCTATGTAACCCTAACCCTATCCGGTGTCTATATAAACCGGAGGGTTTTAGTCCGTATGACAACACATTCATACACAACAATCATACCATAGGCTAGCTTCTAGGGTTTAGCCTCTCTGATCTCGTGGTAGATCTACTCTTGTACTACCCATATCATCAGTATTAATCAAGCAGGACGTAGGGTTTTACCTCCATCGAGAGGGCCCGAACCTGGGTAAAACTTCGTGTCCCTTGCCTCGTGTTACCATCCAGCCTAGACGCACAGTTCGGGACCCCCTACCCGAGATCCACCGGTTTTGACACCGACATTGGTGCTTTCATTGAGAGTTCCTCTGTGTCGTCGCCGTCAGGCTTGTTGGCTCCTACTATCACCAATAGCGATGCAGTCCAGGGTGAGAGCTTCCTCCCCGGACAGATCTTCATCTTCGGCGGCTTCGCACCGCGGGCCAATTCACTTGGCCATCTGGAGCAGATCGAAAGCTAAGCCCCTGGCCGTTAGGTCAGATTTGGAAGTTTAAACTACACGTCTGACATCCGCGGGGACTTGATCTTCGACGGATTCGAGCCACTGTCGAGCACGCCGCACTGTCACGACGAGCATGATCTAGCTCTACCGCCGAACAGTGCCCTGGAGGCCGCACCCGCATCGGCTTCGACCCTTAATTCGGAGCCTACTGCGCCGATCGACGATGGGTGGTTGGACGCCGCCTCGGGGGCTGCGATCCCAACGGCAATCGAGCCAAACACCAGCCCCGCACTCCGCGAGACTCGTGACTCCAGGGAGCCGGACTCCTCTCTGGACTCCGAACCCTCCGCGCCCCTGCCGATCGAATCCGATTGGGCGCCGATCATGGAGTTTACTGCCGCGGATATCTTTCAGCACTTGCCTTTCGACGATATTCTGAAGACACTAAAGTCTCTCTCTCTATCAGGAGACCCTGGCCGAACTACGGTCAGCAAGGTTGGGATACGGATGATGAAGAAGTTCAAAGCCCACCCACCACCCACTTTGTAGCCACTGTCGACGATTTAACCGACATGCTCGACTTCGACTTCGAAGACATCGACGGTATGGACGCCAATGCAGGAGACGGTGAAGAACCAGCGCCTATTGGGCCCTGGAAAGCCACCTCGTCATATGACATATACATGGTGGACACCCCAAAAGAAGGAGATGGCGATGGAACAGCGGAGGATGACCCCTCCAAGAAACAGCCTAAGCGCCAGCGTCAGCGGCGCCACTCAAAATCCCGCCAAAACAAATACGGCGATTCCAGCATGGGAGATAATAATACTCCGGAGAGCGTCGAAGAAAACCCCCTCCAGCAAGATTCAGCACAGGAGGATGGAGAATCCATCCCTCATGAGAGACGGACAGACAGAGAGGTCGAGGACGATAACTATACGCCTCCCTCCGAAGACGAGGCAAGCCTCGACGACGATGAATTCGTCGTGCCAGAGGATCCCGTCGAGCAAGAGCGTTTTCAACGCAGGCTTATGGCCACGGCAAGAAGCCTCAAGAAAAAGCAGCAACAGCTTAGAGCTGATCAAGATTTGCTAGTCGACAGATGGACTGAAGTCCTCGCGGCCGAAGAGCATAAACTCGAATGCCCCTCCAAGAGCTACCCAAAGCGCAGGTGGCTACCCCGATTAGAGGAGGAAGCACTTAAACCTACATCACCAGCACTTGATATGGCTGACCGGCCACCTCGTGGCTGCGACAGAGAGGCCTTTTGGCCCTCCACTCAAGCCTCACCCCGTACCAAGGCACGGGAAAATGCGCCAGACCTGCAAGATATGTTGGAGGACAAGGCAAGGCAAACAAGATCGATCTACGGATCGCGTGGGCGCCCCATGACTCGAGACGATAACCGTCATGCTGGACACAAATCCGGTAGGGACGAACACAGTAGACAAAGCTCATTGGAGCTACGTCGTGATATAGCCCAGTACAGAGGTGCCGCACACCCACTATGCTTCACAGACGAAGTAATGGATCATCAAATCCCCGAGGGTTTCAAACCTGTAAACATCGAATCATATGATGGCACAACAGATCCTGCGGTATGGATCGAGGATTATCCCCTACATATCCACATGGCCCGCGGCGATGATCTACATGCCATCAAATACCTCCCACTCAAGCTTAAAGGATCAGCTCGGCATTGGCTTAACAACTTGCCAGCAGGATCAATCAGTTGTTGGGAGGACCTGGAAGCCGCATTCCTCGAATTTCCAGGGCACTTATGTGCGACCACCAGACACCGATGACCTAAGCCATGTAATTCAGCAGCCAGAGGAATCGGCCAGGCAATTCTGGACACGGTTCCTAACAAAGAAAAATTAAATAGTTGACTGTCCGGACGCAGAGGCCCTAGCAGCCTTCAAGCACAATATCCGTGACGAGTGGCTTGCCCGGCACCTTGGACAGGAAAAGACGAAATCTATGGCAGCACTCACGACACTCATGACCCGCTTTTGCGCGGGAGAAGACAGCTGGCTTGCTCGTAGCAACAATATGACCAAGAACCCTGGTAATTCGGATACCAGGGACAGTAGTGGCAGGTCGCGTCGCAACAAGAAAAAGCGCCGCACTAACAGCGACAATGCTGAGGATACGATAGTTAATGCCGGATTAAGAGGCTATAAATCCGGTCAGCGGAAAAAGCCATTCAACAGAAATCCTAGGGGGCCATCCAGTTTGGACCGAATACTCGACCGCTTGTGCCAGATACATGGCACCCCCGAAAAGCCGGCCAATCACACCAACAGGGATTGTTGGGTGTTCAAGAAGGCAAGCAAGTTAAAGGCCGAAAATAAAGACAAGGGGTTGCATAGCGATGACGATGAAGAGACCCGGCCGCCGAACAACAATGGACAGAAGGGTTTTCCCCCACAAGTGCGGACGGTGAACATGATATACGCAACCCACATCCCTAAGAGGGAGCAGAAGCGCGTGTTAAGGGACGTATACGCAGTAGAGCCAGTCGCCCCAAAGTTCAACCCATGGTCCTCCTGCCCGATCATGATCGAAGGGACCATCCCACTAGCACCCGTCATGGCAGATTCGCCGCATTAGTTTTAGACCCAATTATTGACGGATTTCATCTCACTAGAGTCCTTATGGACGGCGGCAGCAGCCTGAACCTGCTTTACCAGGATACAGTGCGGAAAATGGGCATAGATCCCTCGAGGATTAAGCCCACCAAAATGACCTTTAGAGGCGTAATACCAGGTGTAGAGGCCAACTGTACAGGCTCAGTCACACTTGAAGTGGTCTTCGGATCTCCGGATAATTTCTGAAGCGAGGAGTTAATCTTCGACATAGTCCCATTCCGCAGTGGCTATCACGCACTGCTCGGGCGAACCGCATTCACCAAGTTCAATGCGGTACCGCACTACGCATACCTTAAGCTCAAGATGCCAGGCCCTCGAGGAGTAATCACGGTCAATGGAAACACCGAACGCTCCCTCCAAACGAAGGAGCACATGGCGGCCCTTGCAGCGGAAGCACAAAGCAGCCTCTCCAGGCAATTCTCCAGTCCGGTCATTAAACGTCCGGACACCATCAAGTGCGCCCGGAGTAACCCACAACAAGACCGCCTGGCACGTTCTGAATAGGCGTAGCAATGCGGCCCCAACCCCAGCCCTCGCAAAAATGCAACACCAGTGCTTCGCGTACATAACTACGCTCTAGAAATACCATGGGTACAGGGGGAGGGGCGCCACCACGGCACGCCCGAAACACGGCTTAAACCGCACCAGGGGCTGCCGATTTCTTAATTTTCTCTTACTTTCAGGACTCCATTCTTCGGAAGGCCTGTTTGGCAGCTCAATTGCTGCACAAACGATGCAAGAACCAGGGAAGCAGACAAGCCATGCCACATTACGGAACTCCCAGGTGGTCTCTATCACGAGCAGTATACCTGTTTCGCATATCATTCCGCGGCCTGCCCCTGGAACGGACATGTTAAATAATCCAAACTTTTGCTTATCGCATTATTTGTATCGTTCTGCTTTGATCGCAACCCTTTTTTATTAAACAATGCATAGCTTTTGTCTATTTTTGCATTACTCTTTTTTTACAAATATATGTTCCTTAACGACATGTTGCACCCGTACACTTTGGTATGGCCAAAATACGCCAGGGGCTTTAGTACCCCTCAATATGGTGTGAGAAGTCTGAGCACTTTAACAAGTGCGGCACCCCGAACTTATAGCATTATATGCATCGGCTCTGAATCATGTCTTTGGTCAAATGTTGGGTTTGCCCGGCTCCTATGTTTTGGTGCCTTACGTTCCGCTATATCGGCTAAGGTAGCAATAGGAGAACTACTGCGATTGTGCCCCAGTTGAGCTGGGTCGAGCACCTCAGTAGAGAAAGCTAAAACTAACTGTCATGATGAAGCGAGAGATGGTCGTTGTTCGAGAGGTTTTTCGAGTCCCTAAAGACTTATGCCGCTTAGAGCGAGGAGTCGGCTCTGTCCGGCCAAGGAGTGGATAGCGCCCCGAACTCGGTCTTCCGAATACCAGGGGCTTCGCCGAAATTTAAAATTATAGAATTCTATGGCTAAGTGAGAGTGTTCAAGCATTATAGTCTGATTGCCTTGTTCGTTGTGCTGAGCGCCTCCCTCGAAGGACCCAAACATGGGAAAAAGAGCGCTCAGGTTTATCCCCGAACACCCCAGCACTAGCGGCATGGGGGCAGAAGCCGACGACTCGCCATCTCTCAGAATTGATAAACAGCCGCACAGAAGGTAATATTTTAAATTCTAACAGCATTGCTTAGCGCATATGAACAAGTTTTCAGCGTACAGGACAAAACGAGCGAGTTTTTACTCAAAAATTACATCCCTGGAGCATTCATCCGCCATAAGGCAGGCACCCTTCAGAACATCCTTATAATAATTCTCGGGCTTGCTGTCACATCCCTAGCTTCTGGTTTGCTCTGAGCTAGCTAGTCATGTGTTGCATCATATTTAAATTTTGCCTAAAATTGAAATGGGGATGTTCAAACCCTAGCATTAAATCAACTCAACTAGGGTGAATTAAAATCTTTTCAATAAACCCAAAAGGTTCCTAAGAAAAGTTCATGATTTCTGGTTAAGGTGGAAACCTCTGCCAAAAATGATGAATATATTCTTAGGTCATTTTTGGATTTTTTGAATTAAATCATATTGTATTTGACTTTGGGCATTTAAATACTATAAATAATTTAAATGTTCAAATAAATGTTGGAAATTGTTAAGGGTCACTGAAATAATTCAGAAAGCACCCATAATTGTTTCCAGGATTTTATTAAATGATTTGGTATTTTAAATCAAATCAAAAACAAAATAACAGAAATAGAAAAGAAATAAAAGAGAGAGAGAGAAGGAAGTTACCTAGCGCCGACTTACCTGGCCCAGCACGGCCCAACCCATCTCCACTCCCCCCCCCTGTCGTCTTCCTCTGCCAGTAGGCAGAGGCGAGGCGTGGCGCGCGCCCGAGAGGCCTCGGCCACCCTCCCTGCTTCCTCCTCGACGCCCCGGAGACGCCACGCACCTCCCTGCCTCTCTCCCTCACTCTCCCGCGTCCTCATCCTCTCCCCTGGACCTCTCTCTCACTCGCCCGAACGGAGCCGCCGCCACCGACGAGCTCCCTCGCGGCCACCGCCACCCCCTAGCCTCGCCGATGCGCTCAAAGGCTCCGCCTCGACCCCCTCTTTCTCCCCACCGAGCCACAAGGTCCCGGACACGCTGCAACGCCGCCACCATCGCCGTTTCCATCGCCGGCCGCCGAGGATCTTCACCGTCGATTCGCCGCCGTCTCCGCTTCCCCGAGCTCGTCATCTACCCCATCCGAACCACCGTGAGCTCCTGCACGTTTTGCCCCTAACCCCGTGGCTTGCCGCTCGCCGTAGCCGCCATTTCATAGCTGGCCGTAGCACGCCGCCGCCTGAGCTCGTCGCCGGCGTAGCTCCGGTGACCATTTGGTCACCCTGGCATGCCTAACTCGCTCCCCGCACCGCGTAGCGCCCCGCTAGCCTCTCACCTCGCTCGTTTGCGCACCGTAGCACTAACTCGCCCCAACCCCGAGCTCCGGCCGCCGCCTCGGGCTCCACTCCGGCGAACCCCGGCCACCCCCGCACCTCCCGTTGGTCCCCCTAGATGCGCACGGGCACGGGCTACCTCCTGGTGCCCTTGGCGCGTCGATCCGATGCCCCTAGCGCAAGTCCGGCGTCCCCCGCCGTGCTCTGTGGTCGTTGCCGGCTAAACTCCGGCGAGAGCTGATGTGGCCGGTCATTAGGGCCTAACCACCCCGCTAACCCAGGCCTAGAGCCACTGACATGTGGGCCCTAGTGCCCATAATCTTTAATTAAACTAAACTAACCCCCCTGTCTAACCTGTGTCACTGACGTGTGGACCCCACACGTCAGGTTTGACCTGGACCTGGCTGTTGACTCGCTGACGTCATGCTGGCTTCAGGCTGACGCAGTTAAATCATTTTCTGGATTTATTAATATTCAGGAAATTCCGGAAAATGCCTAAAACTTCTAAAATTCATAGAAATTCAACCGTAACTCCAAATTAAATAATTTATATATGAAAAATTATCAGAAAAATTCAAGGAATCTATCTGTACCATTTTCATGCATGTTAGAACAACTTATAGCTGCTGTATAGCACAAATCAATTAAATGGCATTTGAATAATCACATATGGAGTTTGAATTTGAATCTTGTATTCAAACCAACCCCATTTAACTTGTTGCTAGATGCATTAGCCCAAAACACATTCATTTTGCCATGTCATGATCATGCATCATATTGTGCATTGCATTGATTGTGTTCCCTTCTGTGTTGCCGGTATTTGTCCCCTCTCGATAGACGTGATACCGATGATGTGATCGTTGACACTGATGAAGACTCAATGTTATCTTCAGAAGTGCCAGGCAAGCAAAACCCCCTTGTTCATTCCGATACAATCCTACTCTCTCGCTCCTGCTCTCTTTTACTGCATTAGGACAACATCGATTCATCTGTTACTTGCTGCGGTAGCTGAACCCCTTTATCCTTTGCATGACCTGTCATTGCCACAGTAAATAGATGAAACCCACTAGCATGAGTAGGAGTTGTTTGAGCCCTGTTGTGCCTACTCATTCATGCTTGCTTGTCATGCCTGCTACTGCTTAGAGTTGAGTCAGGTCTGATTCATCGGGGATGAATCAGAGGCGTGTGAACATGTCCTACTGTGTGTGAGCTAAGTGTGTGAACACGTTTTGGTAAAGGTAGCGGTGAGAGGCCATGTAGGAGTACATGGTGGGTTGTCTCATTGCAGCCGTCCTCAGGAACTGAGTTCTGTGTTTGTGATCCATGATTCAGCTACTACCATACATTGGGCCCTGAAATATGACCCCGCTCGACTTCTTATTCACCCTAGTCCTCTGTCCAGGAGTTGCAAGTAGTTTCTGGTGTTTGTAGTATGCTGGAGGCCGTGGACAGCGCTGACCGTAGGGGTGGGCTGTGATGCGGTAGGCACGTGGCCGGGTATACCGGGCGCCCGTTTGGTGTCACGGAACCCTGTTCACATCGTTTGGGGCTGTGAGCGAAACTCCGGCCGGATCTCCTCATGGATGGAACCCGAATAGGCGATAAACCTGGACTAGAGACTTGAGTGTTTAGGTAGGTCGTGGTCTACACCCACGTCGGCTTTCGCTTGAAGTCTGCCGAGCACATGTCGTGTGCAGACGCTAAGTGGTGGAAACATGTATGAAGAAGTACACCCCTGCAGGGTTAACATCATCTATTCGAATAGCCGTGTCCGCGGTAAAGGACTTCTGGGTTGCTTATATCAGTTCATAGACAAGTGAAAGTGGATACTCTAAAATACGCAAGATAAGCGTGAGTGCTATGGATGGCGTTCTCGTAGGGAGACGGGAGCGGATCCATAGTGGTGTATTGATATGGTGAATATGTGGACTCGTGTGCGCCACCTCAAAGAGTCGCTTGCAGTCGTAGTTCAGGATAGCCACCGAGTCAAAGCTGGCTTGCTGCAGTTAAACTCCACCACCCCCTTTGTTGATAATGATGCATATGTAGTTAGTTCTGATGTAAGTCTTGCTGGGTACATTTGTACTCACGTTTGCCTATTTTATGTTTTTGCAGAGAGACTTCGGTCTCACTAGTAGTTTCGCGTGGACTTCGACGTTTAGCTTGTTACCTCAGCTACGATCTTGTGCCCTCGGCAGGATCTGATAGATAGTCAGGCTTCTCAGCCTTTTTCATTTATAGATGTCTGTACCCAGACATGATAGCTTCCGCTTGTGCTTTGATTTGTATGCTCTGAATGTTGGGTCATGAGACCCCTGTTTGTAATATCTCGCTCCTCGGAGCCTATTGAATAAATTACTTGAGTCATAGAGTCATGTTGTGATGCCATGTTGTATTGCACATATCGAGCATATTGTGTGTATGTTATTGAAATGCTTGTTATGTGTGGGATCTGACTATCTAGTTGTTTATCTTTAGTAGCCTCTCTTACCGGGAAATGTCTCCTAGTGTTTCCACCGAGCCATGGTAGCTTGCTACTGCTCCGGAACACTTAGGCTGGCCGGCATGTGTCCTTCTTCGTTCCTGTGTCTGTCCCTTCAGGGAAATGTCACGCGATGGATACCGGAGTCCTGTTAGCCCGCTACAGCCCGGTTCACCGGAGTCCTGCTAGCCCAGTGCTACAGCCTGGATTCACTCGCTGATGACCGACACGTTCGATGTTGGGTCATGGATGCCTGTCCCTGTAAGTTTGTGCCACTTTGGGTTTACGACTAGCCATGTCAGCCCGGACTCCTTATCATATGGATGCTAGCGACACTGTCATATACGTGTGCCAAAAGGCGCAAACGGTCCCGGGCAAGGGTAAGGCGACACCCGTGGGAATACCGTGCGTGAGGCCGCAAAGTGATATGAGGTGTTACATGCTAGATCGATGTGGCATTGAGTCGGGGTCCTGACAGCGTTGGTATCAGAGCTTGACTGCCTGTAGGATTACCAAGCCAAACTGGTCGAAGTTGAGTCTAGAAATTCTTTAGTTATATAAGGGAATTGATTGTGGGATGGAACGTAAGGCTCTTTTTACTCCTTACACCTTATGCCTTCTGATCTGAGTCATCATCTTCTCTTCTACGGGGATTAAGAACTAGGCTATCTCTTCTTTCTATCAGGATCACGTGTTACTAATCCGTAGACTTATAAGATTTTTGGACTTAAGCCTCTGTTCAGTTTTTACTGCTTCCGTATGTTAATTGTTGATCTCGAAACCGTGATATTGTGCTTCTGAGTGGTTATGCCACCATTTTTGTGAATGTCTCAAATCTTTTCTGAGCATTTACAGCCGTTATGCTGTCCGAGTCATTCCAGGTTTCTAAATAGTCTGATGCATTTGCAAAATCCTTTCCCTCTGGTTTCGATGTTCCTTTATGCCAGCTCAATCACACTAATTGTTGAGTTGAGGTATTCTATTGCCTTGACATTATGTTGGAGTTACTATTATGACCCTAGGTATTAGGGAGTCACCTAGTAATCTAGCAACATTTTGTGTTCCCAGTGTGAGATTCTGGCCTTTATTCTCGAAAGCATTCCGTGATGCTACTTAGTAGTAGGTATTCTATTCCTGGGTTTTGAACCCGAGATTCACTCTACTTACTTCATGTTGATAGTGTTGCTAGTTCCTTTAGGATATTAGTAACTTTGCGATAGTCCTCGAGGTTCGTGGTATATCCTTCTTCCAATTACCATGAACCATTCTTGGCAGGAGTTCTTCTGAACCAAAAGATGACAACAAGAGTGCTCTTGATGAGTTCTCCATTATATATTGTGGCTCTGCCAGTTCTACCTTTCCGCATGGATTGCCCGGAAGAAATATGTTGAATTCGTTCGACATGCCAAACCATGCATCCACAACTCAGAAAATCGTGTGTTCCTTTGAGTTGTCCCTCTTTAGTTGTCTACTGACCTTCGTCTATCAATTGATAGTCAAGAGTATGCGTGCGCTCGTTTATCAATGCCTATTACTCTTGTGGTCCGTCAAGCCATTCTATCGCAGAATGACTAGGAGAAACAAACTCCAGTACCTCTTCCATATCCAGGATTGGGTCAAAGAAGTTGTGCTCCGCAGATCAAATTGCTAATCCAGCTTTTGTTCTGTTCTACCTTGGAGTATTACCTTATTTTATATCGAGATTGTTATAGGAATTGCACACCATCCTATGAACTCTTGGTACAGTGATACTTCTTGCCATCATTGTTCATTCCTCGGATCCTGTGTTATTGTAACCGGAATGCCGACAAATGAATTATGGTGTATGAAGTCAATACTGCTAGCAACTCTATTGCTTGGTAGTTAAATGGACGATAACCTCGTTCTTAGCGTGTTGATTGTTGAATCGTCACCCTAAGACTGATTGTGCTACCTAGTCCCTATTTCTGGTGCACTCCTCGACCAATGAGTTAGGAATTATTTCAAGTCCTCACTCATTTGATCATGTCGTCTTGCCCTCAAAGGCAAGATTGTTCTCAAGTTTAGTAACATACCGGTGGTTCGTGATTTTCCGAATATCTTCTCGAAAGTATCACCAGGCTGTCACCTGACTGTTATGTTGAGCTTGTGATCAAGTTGGTTTCTTGTGAACCACTTTCTCTCCAAGAATCGGTGTTAGATACCCCTGAGCTAGTTGGTTAAGCCAAACAACAACTTGGAGAGTTGGAAGATAAAAGCCTGTCTGACTTAGTTCATGTTAAGGGATATCTTTCTGTGTATGTGTGTGTGTTGAAGAAAGATGATATCTTCATTAATTGGTCCTTGTGATCAGTTGTTGGACCTATTGTCTTACCCCATCTTTGATTTGAGTATGGGCTATCATCCAATCAGACCAGAACCAACGATATTCGTAATGTTGTCTTACTCGTGGTTGATCCCTCGAGCATACACCATTATATCTTTTGGGTCTGACCAATGCTATCACTTGTTCTCTTAACTATGGAATTCCTTTTAAAGGGAAACCCGGAAGAATTGTTGTTGAGCCCATTGACAACATCCTTATCTCCTCCATGATTTTGTTGAACATTAAGCTAGTGTTGGAAACTTTTGAAAGCATTTTCTTCATGCTAGCTCATGAAGTATTTGTTTGATGAAAGGAGTGACTTCCTCTTATACACGTGCATTTGGTGAAAGTTGCCGCCGTGGATTTGAGAAAGTTAGTTTTGCTTCCTCTGGAATCATCCCAAGTCAGTCATGCATACGTGCGAAGTATTCTGTGGTCTGGAGACTTGCAACCTTCATTCCATATGTGTTCCGAGCACACCAAGCCACTGATTGAGTTGTTCAAAGATAAAGGAGTCTGTCCAAGGTGAACTCTTTGGACTTCCACGCGTGGAGACTTCGATGTCATTAATGATGGTTCCCCACCTGAACTCGGTAGTGTTTTGTTGTAAGACTACCATGTGATAATGTTTGTCTGGGACAACGTGTTCACATGTGTGTAGCAGAACCAGCTCATGTTTTGGAGCTTGCTATCGTAGTTCGCTCCCCGAGAATCTCGCAACGTCATCTCGTCGATTTGTGTTGCAAACTTTCATTTTTCTTCCTAGACTCGATGAGTCTGGAATATCCTGACACCAACCAGATCTGAATCTCAGGCAGATATAATGGTTGGAACATTTCCCAAGAACTATAATATTGGTCCCTCGATAACCGGTAAGGTGGATGTCGTGGCCAACACACCCAGCCGGAAGACCTGTTATTATAATATCATGATTGAGGAAGTTGGCCACCTCCCCATGAGGACTTCGTAGGATTTATCTCCGTAGTTATTCCTTATGGATTCCTGTGCTCCCGAAGTCCGACCTTTTACTTGATGTTCTAGATATCAAACCATATCTATGAATGGGTTACACTAGCACATCAAGGAGAACATTAGAAGCGGAGTGCTAAATGTCTCTCGGTCGATCATCCAGATTTTGTTTCCTTGGCCTCGCTAAGGTGAAATCTGAGAAAGTGTTATCCTCCTTTGCATCTGCATCGCCCATCGCTATTCATCATGGTAGTATGTTGTGTTGTCAGCTCCCTTGACACGGATGTTGATAAAATCTTGATGATTATGGAAATGCTCAAGTTCTTGAGAGCACGCACAAGTGCTACGTGTTATCATCAGCACTAACTGGGATTCCTCTCAGTTTCCTCGGCAATGCTATGACCTTTCTAAACAGTGAATTCACTCTCTATTGTTGGGTTCTTCCCCAGTTACCAGAATCATTCCCAGCATTTGCATTTTGTTCCCAGCTTGCACCGCCAATGTGCCATTCTACCATGGGTCTCTTCCATTTCAGGTGATAAGCAAAAATCATACATTGCGTTGTCTTCAACAAGGTAGTCCACATCATCCAAGTCCGAGTATGCCATTCTACCGACCCCCTCCAAACGATCGCTCGAGAATTGTCTTAGGCGGGTTTAAAGAGTTTCAATGATCTTTGAATCAAAGGTAATTCTTTTTGCCACTTAAGGGGATATTTCTACGAGTCACCTTCCCTAAGGTGCATCATTATGGTATCATGGCAACTCAACTCCTCGCTACGTGACAATCGTTTACCACATTCTTGAGTCTGGAATTGTTGTCTACCTAGTGAACCTTTGTCATCTGCTTCACTCCAATTCCTATGGATGTGTACTTCGTCTCTCAGCTCGAGAGATGTTGTTATGTCTCATTCCGTGGGTTAATCCTGAGTTGTTCGACCTTCGAGAAGAACAATTCTTTTAGGGTCTTTCCTTTCCTCTCGTTGTCATGATAGTTGGAGTTCTCAAGGCAAGACTTCAAGACAATGATGGTGAATGAATCAATGTTCAATTGAAGTGCACCCTGCATCATGAAGATTATGCTAGTTTGCGTTACCCCTTCACCTTACCCTACGCTTGAATCTCGAGACGAGATTCTTGTTTAGTGGGGGTGAGTTGTCACATCCCTAGCTTCTGGTTTGCTCTGAGCTAGCTAGTCATGTGTTGCATCATGTTTAAATTTTGCCTAAAATTGAAATGGGGATGTTCAAACCCTAGCATTAAATCAACTCAACTAGGGTGAATTAAAATCTTTTCAATAAACCCAAAAGGTTCCTAAGAAAAGTTCATGATTTCTGGTTAAGGTGGAAACCTCTGCCAAAAATGATGAATATATTCTTAGGTCATTTTTGGATTTTTTTTGAATTAAATCATATTGTATTTGACTTTGGGCATTTAAATACTATAAATAATTTAAATGTTCAAATAAATGTTGGAAATTGTTAAGGGTCACTGAAATAATTCAGAAAGCACCCATAATTGTTTCCAGGATTTTATTAAATGATTTGGTATTTTAAATCAAATCAAAAACAAAATAACAGAAATAGAAAAGAAATAAAAGAGAGAGAGAGAAGGAAGTTACCTGGCGCCCACTTACCTGGCCCAGCACGGCCCAACCCATCTCCACTCCCCCCCCCCTGTCGTCTTCCTCTGCCAGTAGGCAGAGGCGAGGCGTGGCGCGCGCCCGAGAGGCCTCGGCCACCTCCTGCTTCCCCTGGCCACCTCCTGCTTCCTCCTCGACGCCCCGGAGACGCCACGCACCTCCCTGCCTCTCTCCCTCACTCTCCCGCGTCCTCATCCTCTCCCCTGGACCTCTCTCTCACTCGCCCGAACGGAGCCGCCGCCACCGACGAGCTCCCTCGCGGCCACCGCCACCCCCTAGCCTCGCCGATGCGCTCAAAGGCTCCGCCTCGACCCCCTCTCTCTCCCCACCGAGCCACAAGGTCTCGGACATGCTGCAACACCGCCACCATCGCCGTTTCCATCGCCGGCCGCCGAGGATCTTCACCGTCGATTCGCCGCCGTCTCCGCTTCCCCGAGCTCGTCATCTACCCCATCCGAACCACCGTGAGCTCCTGCACGTTTTGCCCCTAACCCCGTGGCTTGCCGCTCGCCGTAGCCGCCATTTCATAGCTGGCCGTAGCACGCCGCCGCCTGAGCTCATCGCCGGCGTAGCTTCGGTGACCATTTGGTCACCCTGGCATGCCTAACTCGCTCCCCGCACCACGTAGCGCCCCGCTAGCCTCTCACCTCGCTCGTTTGCGCACCGTAGCACTAACTCGCCCCAACCCCGAGCTCCGGCCGCCGCCTCGGGCTCCACTACGGCGAACCCCGGCCACCCCCACACCTCCCGTTGGTCCCCCTAGATGCGCACGAGCACGGGCTACCTCCTGGTGCCCTTGGCGCGTCGATCCGATGCCCCTAGCGCAAGTCCGGCGTCCCCCGCCGTGCTCTGTGGTCGTCGCCGGCTAAACTCCGGCGAGAGCTGACGTGGCCGGTCATTAGGGCCTAACCACCCCGCTAACCCAGGCCTAGAGCCACTGACATGTGGGCCCTAGTGCCCCTAATCTTTAATTAAACTAAACTAACCCCCCTGTCTAACCTGTGTCACTGACGTGTGGACCCCACACGTCAGGTTTGACCTGGACCTGGCCGTTGACTCGCTGACGTCATGCTGGCTTCAGGCTGACGCAGTTAAATCATTTTCTGGATTTATTAATATTCAGGAAATTCCGGAAAATGCCTAAAACTTCTAAAATTCATAGAAATTCAACCGTAACTCCAAATTAAATAATTTATATATGAAAAATTATCAGAAAAATTCAAGGAATCTATCTGTACCATTTTCATGCATGTTAGAACAACTTATAGCTGCTGTATAGCACAAATCAATTAAATGGCATTTGAATAATCACATATGGAGTTTGAATTTGAATCTTGTATTCAAACCAACCCCATTTAACTTGTTGCTAGATGCATTAGACCAAAACACATTCATTTTGCCATGTCATGATCATGCATCATATTGTGCATTGCATTGATTGTGTTCCCTTCTGTGTTGCCGGTATTTGTCCCCTCTCGATAGACGTGATACCGATGATGTGATCGTTGACACTGATGAAGACTCAATGTTATCTTCAGAAGTGCCAGGCAAGCAAAACCCCCTTGTTCATTCCAATACAATCCTACTCTCTCGCTCCTGCTCTCTTTTACTGCATTAGGACAACATCGATTCATCTGTTACTTGCTGCGGTAGCTGAACCCCTTTATCCTTTGCATGACCTGTCATTGCCACAGTAAATAGATGAAACCCACTAGCATGAGTAGGAGTTGTTTGAGCCCTGTTGTGCCTACTCATTCATGCTTGCTTGTCATGCCTGCTACTGCTTAGAGTTGAGTCAGGTCTGATTCATCGGGGATGAATCAGAGGCGTGTGAACATGTCCTACTGTGTGTGAGCTAAGTGTGTGAACACATTTTGGTAAAGGTAGCGGTGAGAGGCCATGTAGGAGTACATGGTGGGTTGTCTCATTGCAGCCGTCCTCAGGAACTGAGTTCTGTGTTTGTGATCCATGATTCAGCTACTACCATACATTGGGCCCTGAAATATGACCGCGCTCGACTTCTTATTCACCCTAGTCCTCTGTCCAGGAGTTGCAAGTAGTTTCTGGTGTTTGTAGTATGCTGGAGGCCGTGGACAGCGCTGACCATAGGGGTGGGCTGTGATGCGGTAGGCACGTGGCCGGGTATACCGGGCGCCCGTTTGGTGTCACGGAACCCTGTTCACATCGTTTGGGGCTGTGAGCGAAACTCCGGCCGGATCTCCTCATGGATGGAACCCGAATAGGCGATAAACCTAGACTAGAGACTTGAGTGTTTAGGTAGGTCGTGGTCTACACCCACGTCGGCTTTCGCTTGAAGTCTGCCGAGCACATGTCGTGTGCAGACGCTAAGTGGTGGAAACATGTATGAAGAAGTACACCCCTGCAGGGTTAACATCATCTATACGAATAGCCGTGTCCGCGGTAAAGGACTTCTGGGTTGCTTATATCAGTTCATAGACAAGTGAAAGTGGATACTCTAAAATACGCAAGATAAGCGTGAGTGCTATGGATGGCGTTCTCGTAGGGAGACGGGAGCGGATCCATAGTGGTGTATTAATATGGTGAATATGTGGACTCGTGTGCGCCACCTCAAAGAGTCGCTTGCAGTCGTAGTTCAGGATAGCCACCGAGTCAAAGCTGGCTTGCTGCAGTTAAACTCCACCACCCCCTTTGTTGATAATGATGCATATGTAGTTAGTTCTGATGTAAGTCTTGCTGGGTACATTTGTACTCACGTTTGCCTATTTTATGTTTTTGCAGAGAGACTTCGGTCTCACTAGTAGTTTCGCGTGGACTTCGACGTTTAGCTTGTTACCTCAGCTACGATCTTGTGCCCTCGGCAGGATCTGATAGATAGTCAGGCTTCTCAGCCTTTTTCATTTATAGATGTCTGTACCCAGACATTATAGCTTCCGCTTGTGCTTTGATTTGTATGCTCTGAATGTTGGGTCATGAGACCCCTGTTTGTAATATCTCGCTCCTCGGAGCCTATTGAATAAATTACTTGAGTCATAGAGTCATGTTGTGATGCCATGTTGTATTGCACATATCGAGCATATTGTGTGTATGTTATTGAAATGCTTGGTATGTGTGGGATCTGACTATCTAGTTGTTTATCTTTAGTAGCCTCTCTTACCGGGAAATGTCTCCTTGTGTTTCCACCGAGCCATGGTAGCTTGCTACTGCTCCGGAACACTTAGGCTGGCCGGCATGTGTCCTTCTTCGTTCCTGTGTCTGTCCCTTTGGGGAAATGTCACGCGATGGATACCGGAGTCCTGTTAGCCCGCTACAGCCCGGTTCACCGGAGTCCTGCTAGCCCAGTGCTACAGCCTGGATTCACTCGTTGATGACCGACACGTTCGATGCTGGGTCATGGATGCCTGTCCCTGTAAGTTTGTGCCACTTTGGGTTTACGACTAGCCATGTCAGCCCGGACTCCTTATCATATGGATGCTAGCGACACTGTCATATACGTGTGCCAAAAGGCGCAAACGGTCCCGGGCAAGGGTAAGGCGACACCCGTGGGAATACCGTGCGTGAGGCCGCAAAGTGATATGAGGTGTTACATGCTAGATCGATGTGGCATTGAGTCGGGGTCCTGACACTTGCGATGCTCCTTCCCCGGCGGTGGCCCGTCCTTCACAAGCTTCTCAGCATCCAGCTTGCCCCAGTGCACCTTAGCACGGGCAAGGGCCCTACGGGCACCTTCAATGCAGACGGAGCGCTTGATGACGTCGAGCCTTGGACAGGCCCCCACCAGCCACCGCACCAGCCCGAAATAGCTCCCAGGCAGAGCCTCTCCAGGCCACAGCCGAACTATGAGGCCCTTCATGGCCTGTTCGGCCGCCTTGTGGAGCTCGACCAGTTGCTTCAGCTGGTCGCTTAGGGGCACGGGGTGTCCGGCCTCAGCATACTGAGACCAGAACACCTTCTCTATCGAGCTGCCCTCCTCGGCTCGATAGAATGCGGCGGCATCGGACACGCTCCGGGAAAGATCTGCGAATGCTCCTGGAGAGCTCCGGATTCGGGTAAGTAACAAGTAACTCATGTTTATGTGTTTGCTTTGCATAAAGAATGCCTTACCCGCCGCTATCTTTTTCACCTCATCCAACTCCTGGAGGGTCTTCTGGGATTCGGCCTTGGTAGACTTGGCATTTTCAATAGCCACCGCGAGCTCGGACGCTCGCGTCCTTGAGTCAAGCTCCAAACTCTCATGTTTTTCCATGAGAGCCTGGAGCTCTTGCCGCACCTTGCCAACCTCGGCCTCATACTTCTCCCGCTCGGTGCGCTCCGTGGCTGCCGTCTTCTCAGCCTCGAGCAGCGCTTGCTTAAGGGTCGCCACCTCAGACGTGGCCCCTACAATAGGCACGATAATGCTGTCATTTTTTGCAATTGCACCTTTTTATATATATTTAAACAAGGTATTTCTTACTTTCCTTGTCCTCGAGCTGCTTCTTGACACGCCCGAGCTCTTGCTCGGACTGCTCGAGGTTCTGCTTTAGCATGTCCACTTCTGCAGTCTGTGCGGCGGACGCCAACAGAGAAGCCTGCATACGCATATTGACTCTTTTTTGTTAGACTCCTGCGAATTTCATTTGATCCTCTATTCGGCTTTTCTTCCCGAACGCCAAACAAAGCATCAGGGGCTACTGTCTATGCGGTAATATTATTTACACATTATTTACTTACCTCAAAGCCTGTTAAAAGGCTAGCACAAGCTTCAGTCAGTCCGCTCTTGGCGGACTGAACCTTCTGGACCACCGCACTTATAATGGTGCGGTGCTCCTCGTCGATGGAGGCGCCTTGGAGCGCCTCCAACAGATTGTCTGGTGCCTCCGGTTGGACATGGGTCACCGGCACGGAGGGCTTGCTCCTCTTGGAAGGAGGTCGCCCGCCGGACTCTGGAACCTTTGAAGGTTCCGGAGCAGTGTCCGGCCTGGAGCCGGACTTGGAGCCCTGGGAGATTTTATCCCCTTCCCCCCTGGAGTCCGAGAGGTCGCCTTGCGGCGCCTCCAGGACCACCTCCTCCTAGCTTGGAACCTGTTGGGACAACACTTCGGCATCGTCCGTAGGGCGGGGGGAGGAAGCCGTCGGAAGCGAATTCACGTCCGATGAGTCAAGTGAACTGCTCGACGACGCGTCGAGCCAGTCTTTTGGTGGGCTGCATATTCATATTCGACATAAGGGAAAGTTGTGCAATAAAGGAATACTATGAATTACTCTGGTATCCGGATACTTACGATTTCGCCAGGGGCTTGGCCCTGTGCGGCCACTCCTCTTCGCCGTCGTCGGCGTCGGTGGAGTAGTCCGGAGGAAGGGTTTTCCCCTTCTTGGACCCTTCGGCCTCCCAGTTGGGGCGGCCTTCCTTTTCTTCCCTTCCCCCGCTGGGGGGAGAGGTCTCTTCTTCCTCCTCCTCGTCTTCGTGGGAGGAGTGCGTCTTGGAGCCGTCGAATGATGGATCCGACACCTCCTGGCGCCGGGCACTCTTTCGAGTCCCCGCGGCCTTTTTCTTGGCCTTCTTCTCCGGCACCACATAGGGTGCCGGAACCAGCAGCTTCGCCAAACGAGCGTCCGCTGGGCCTTTGGGCAAAGGAGTCGGACAGTTGATTTGTCCGGACGTCTCCTGCCAATCCTGTCAAAGGTAAGGGAGCTTAGATCCCACATGGAGTCAAACTATGAAAAACCGATACCTTGTAGAAGGTAAAAATAGCTTACCGCACGAGCGTGACACTGCGTGCTGAATCCGCGATCCTCGGTAGCGGATGCGGGAGCCTCGGCGCCTTTGAAAAGCACCTTCCAGGCATCTTCGTACATCGTCTCAAAGAGCCTACTCAGAGTTCGGTGCCGCGCCGGGTCGAACTCCCACAGGTTGAAAGCCCGTTGTTGACACGGGAGGATCCGGTGGATGAGCATAACCTGGACTACGTTGACAAGCTTGAGCTGCTTGTCCACCAGGGTTTGGACGCATGTTTGGAGTCCGGTCAGCTCTCCTTTTTTACCCCATGATAGGCCCGTCTCTTTCCAGGACGTGAGCCGCATTGGGGGTCCGAATCGGGACTCGGGGCTGCGACCCACTTAGGGTCGCGCGGCTCGGTGATGTAAAACCACCCTGATTGCCACCCCTTCAGGGTCTCCACAAAGGAGCCCTCGAGCCATAAGATGTTGGGCATCTTGCCCACCATGGCGCCTCCGCACTCCGCTTGGTTGCCGCGCACCACCTTCGGCTTGACATTAAAAGTCTTGAGCCATAGGCCGAAATGGGGGCGGATGCGGAGGAAGGCCTCGCACACGACGATAAATGTCGAGATGTTGAGGACAAAGTTCGGGGCCAGATCATGGAAATCTAGGCCATAGTAGAACATGAGCCCCGGACAAATGGGTGGAGAGGGAAACCCAGTCCGCGGAGGAAATGGGGGAGGAACACCACCCTCTCATGGGGCCTAGGGGTAGGGATGAGCTGCCCCTCTTTGGGAAGCCGGTGCGCAATGTCGTTGGACAAGTATCCGGCCTTCCTTGGTCTTTTGATGTGTCCCTCCGTAACGGAGGAGACCATCCACTTGCCTCCCGCTCCGGACATGGCTGGAGAAGGTTGAGGTGGGGAGTGCGGACTTGGGCGCTGGAGCTCGAGTGCGCGAAAATGGATAGGCAAAGGAGGAAGAAGGCATAGGTGAAAAGGTGGATCCTTATCCCCTTATATGGGAGGACGCGACTATGCGTCCCCACCAGCCTGGTAAAACTCGCTTATCTCCCAAGCGCCGTAATCAATGGCGCGATTGGGTTACCCACACCCATATTGATGAGAATCCCGGAATAAGGGGACACGATCTCTGCTTTAACAAGACATGCCAAGGAAACCGCCTCGCATAACACGCTGAGATGGGACAGTAAAACGATTCGAATAAAGGCTTGGCCGTGGTGTGATGTCACACTATGGAATACGTCAGCAGATTAGATTTATGTAAATATTATTCTCTCTATGGCAATATGTGGAAACTTATTTTGCAGAGCCGGACACTATCTTCATGTTCAAAATCTTCTATGAAGTACTTGGAGGAGGAACCCGCCTTGCAATGCCAAAGACAATCTGCGCGCCGGACTCGTCATCATTGAAGCCTGGTTCAGGGGCTACTGAGGGAGTCTTGGATTAGGGGGTGTCCGGATGGCCGGACTATACCTTCAGCCGGACTCCTGGACTATGAAGATACAAGATTGAAGACTTCGTCCTGTGTTCGGAAGGGACTTTCCTTGGCGTGGAAGGCAAGCTTGGCGATACGGATATGTAGATCTCCTGCCATTGTAACCGACTCTATGTAACCCTAACCCTATCCGGTGTCTATATAAACCGGAGGGTTTTAGTCCGTAGGACAACACATTCATACACAACAATCATACCATAGGCTAGCTTCTAGGGTTTAGCGTCTCTGATCTCGTGGTAGATCTACTCTTGTACTACCCATATCATCAATATTAATCAAGCAGGACGTAGGGTTTTACCTCCATCGAGAGGGCCCGAACATGGGTAAAACTTCGTGTCCCTTGCCTCCTATTACCATCCGGCCTAGACGCACAGTTCGGGACCCCCTACCCGAGATCCGCCGGTTTTGACACCGACAAGAGCCCTGGCCGGATTATGGCCAACAGGATTGGGATGCGGACGACGAAGAAATTCGACGCCCACCCACCACCCACTTAATAGCCACTGTCGATGACTCAACCGACATGCTCGACTTCGACTCTGAAGACATCGACGGTATGGATGATGATGCGGGAGGCAAAGAGGAACCACCGTCCACAGGGCGCTGGACGTCCACTTCATCATATGGTGTATACATGGTGGACACACCAAAAGACGATGATGAGGAACGGAAGGACGCACCGAAGGCTTGTTCCCTCGAGAAGCAGTCAAAGCGGCGGCGCAAGTGCCGCCCCAAATCCCGCCTCAGTAGAAATAACGATCATACAGACCTAGCGTTGGAGCAGGGCGAACCACTGCCGGACCACGGCAATACGGAGAATCAAACCGAACAAACCAATTCTGTCAAAGATAATAGTCCGGACGACATAACACCGGACAGGCACCCGGAGCAGCAGAATGCCCGTCAAAGGCTTGTTGCCACCGCGAGGAGTCTGAAAAAGCAGAAGCAAAGGCTCAAGGTTGCGCAGGACACACTCTAAATCAGATGGAGTAAAGTACTCAACACAGCAGCGAAGTACGGCGACAATCGCTCCATCAAGAGCTACCCAAAGCGGAAGTTGCTACCTGAATTCGATGAGGAGGCCTCAGACCCCCCACAACCAAAAATCAAAACAGCCACCTGGCCAGATAGACGACCTCACGGCCAACATAGAGCGGCAAACAATGCCACTCACAAGACAATACACGATCCATGCGAGGGCTCGCACCAAAAGGACGGCGCAACCAAATCCATCTATGGACCACGCAAGCGCGCCCCAGCATATGATGTAACACAACAAACATCCAAACAACGTGGTACACCCAGATACAGGGGTGCCGCACACCCCCTATGTTTCATCGATGAGGTACTGGACCATGAATTTCCAGAGGGATTCAAACCCGTAAACATAGAGGCATACGACGGAACAACAGACCCTGGGGTCTGGATCGAGGACTTATCCTCCACATCCATATGGCGCAAGGAGATGATCTCCACGCCATCAAGTACTTACCCCTCAAGCTCAAAGGGCCAGCTCGTCACTCGCTTAAAGGCCTCCCCGAAAACTCCATTGGAAGCTGGGAAGAGCTCGAAGACGCTTTTCGGGCAAATTTTCAAGGGACTTATGTCCGACCTCCGGACGCGGATGATTTGAGTCATATAACTCAACAGCCCGGAGAGTCAGCCCGAAAGCTTTGGAACAGGTTTCTTACTAAAAAGAACCAAATTGTCGACTGTCCAGACGCCGAAGCCTTGGCAGCTTTTAAGCATAGCGTCCGTGACGAATGGCTTGCCAGAAACCTCGGCCAAGAAAAGCCGAGAACAATGGCAGCATTAACAAGCCTCATGACCCGCTTTTGCGCGGGTGAGGACAGCTGGCTAGCAAGATGCAGCACCAGCGACCCTGGTACATCTGAAGTTAGAGATGGAAACGGGAAATCACGGCGCAACAGCAATAACAAACGCCAGAATAAAGAAGACAACACGAAGAGCACGGCAGTAAACGCCGGATTCAAAAGCTCTCGGCCAGGTCAGCAAAAGCTGCCCTCTAAAGGCGCCAGAGACGAACTGTCCAGCCTAAAGAAAATTCTGGACGAAATATGTCAGATCCATAGCACCCCTGGTAAACCCGCTAATCCTACCCACAGAGAATGTTGGGTCTTCAAGCAGTCCGGCAAGCTTAACGCCGTACACAAGGGGAAGGATACACCAAGCGAAGACGAGGATGAGCCTCTCAAGCAAGACACTGGGGAACAAAAGAAATTTCCACCAGAAGTCAAAATAGTAAACGTGTTACACATGATCAAGGGAAGAAACAAAACGGCACTCCCAGAAAAATATGCCCAAGGGCCTATCACCGCGGAGCCCTGCCACTGGTCATCTCAACCGTTCACTTTCGACCATCGTGATTACTCAGCAAGCATCCGGCGTGCAGGATGGGCTGCCCTGGTATTAGACCCAATAATTGGCGGATACCACTTCACACGAGTCCTAATGGACGGTGGCAGCAGTCTAAACCTGATATACCAGGATACAATCAGCGAAATGGGGATAGACCCAACAAAAATTTGCCATAGCAATAGTACCTTTAAAGGAGTAACGCCAGGCCCAGGGGCTCATTGCATGGGCTCCCTGCTACTAAAGGTTATATTCAGCTTCCCCGATAACTCCCATAGCGAACATTTAACCTTCCACATCGCTTCGTTCCAAAGTGGCTATCAAGCACTACTCGGACACGGAGCTTTTGCTCGCTTTAATGCAATACCACATCACGCTTCCCTGATGCTCAAGATGCCCGGTCCACGCGGCATCATTACAGTAAACGGAAGTATTAAGCGATCTTTGCGCGTCGAAGAGAGTGCGGCTGCCTTGGCAGCCGCACACTAAAAACGGCCTCACCAACTAAAGCATTTGATAGGTCGTCAAGACCACAGACGCGGTCAGACGAGTCCAGCGCTGCTATATGTAATTTGTACCGGATGGATGGCCACACCCCTATTACAAATACAAGGGGCTCAACGCGCACAGACAAGCGGCAATTTCTACTCATTTTTAGTTATACATGGTTTCTTTAAAAACTATCTTATTGCACGACAACTTTTTCACCTAAGTTCCTATCTTTTACAGATGATCATCGTGCTACACCCGTACAGGAGACGGCACAACGGAGACACAGGCGCAGACGTGCAACAGGGACCCGCTCCAAGGATTCTTTTTAGATTAAGATCCTGCGTAAACCTTTTTTACTGTCTCTTGTTGATACATATCCACCGAATTCTCAGCACAGATGAGAAGGATGCTGACATCTTGGCATGTGGCCACGTCAGAATAATGCACATACCTGGACACAAGGGGCTTCTTACAAAGGGCACTATTTAGGCCCGGTTTATACCATAAAGACCGAATACCTTAGGGAGTGTTCGACGTCGCGAGTTTGGCCTTATATGCATCAGCTCTGAATCATTGTCTTTGGTCAAATGTTGGGTTTGCCCGGCTCCTGTGTTTTGGTGCCTTACGTTCCACTTTATCGGCTAAGGTAGCACCAGGAGAACTACTACGATTGTGCCCTGGTTCATCCGGACGAGCACCTCAGTAGAGAAAGCCGAAAACTAACTGTCATGATATAGCGTGAGACTGGTCAACCACTCGATGACCTATCGGAATGTTAGAATTCCTCCGCCTTAACGAAGGGCCGTTTCCCGGCCAGGCATGTACGCACCCCGCAATCGGGAGAGTGCGGAGCCACCAGGGGCTATCTAGCAGCCCCACTGTCAAACTCCTATGGCTAAGTGAAAGTGTTAAAGCATTATAATCCGGTTGCCTCGCTCGCTACGCTATCACCTCCTTAATACGACCAAGACATTGGGTTAAGTGTGAACACACGTTTTTTGCGAGCACCTCCGCATTATATGCGTGGGGGTTGAAGCCGACGGCTGCAATATTTCAGGTTATACACATGTATACATAAACGACCGCACAGGAGGCATCATACTACTTTCAGGCAAAAGTATAAACATAGCCTTATAAAAACTTCATAAAAGCATTGTGTTTACAATGAGAATACATATCACTCAAACATAATATTCTTCGAGCACTGGGCCTCTATCAAACGAGCACCCTCGAGAACCTCCTCGAAATAATGCTCGGCAGCCACTCGGCCTATGGCCGAACCCTGTGCCGCAACAGTGGTAGTGTCCATCTCCGCCCAGTATGCTTTAACATGGGCAAGGGCCATCCGCGAGCCTTCTATGCACGCCGACCTCTTCATCACATTAATGCGCGGCACCGCACCAAGGAACTGCTGCACTAAGCTGAAATAGCTGTTCGGCTTTGGCTTTTCCGGCCATAGCTGATCCACAACAGACCTCATGGCGAGTCCGGACAACCTATTCAGTTCGGCCCATTCGGCTAGCTGGTCAGTCAATGAAAGCGGACGCTTTGGAACGTGGAATTGCGACCAGAACAGCTTGTCCACTTCACGATCTGTCTGACCTTGGAAGTACTTGGCCGCATCGGCAGCGCTCGCCGCCAAATCCATATACGCATCTGCCGAACTCCACAGCCGATCCAGAGGGGTATACCATGGATCGTCGAACTTCCTCCGTAACATGAAGGGTTTCCTAGCCGCAATATCCCCGGCTTCCCGCAGCTCCTCCTTCTTCGCTCTCATAGCAGAACGGGTGTCTTTGTCTGCCGCCGTGGCCTTCTCAAGGTCCGTTGCCCTCGCTCGGTTTTCTTTTTCAAGGACCCAGCAATGGTCGGCAGTGTCTTTTAACTCTACGGCCATCTTGGCCATCTTTTCTTGGCTCTTGCAATGTGCGGCCTTCTCGGCTTTCAAATCTTCGGCCGCCTTCAAAGCAGCCGCATCACTAATCCTCGCTTGTTCCTTGGCTCGGGCAAGTTCTGCCCGCAAGGTTTCCACGGTGGCAGCTCCATCTGCAGTCACAACATGTTAAAGATACTGGCATCATGCTGCTCTTACTATGTGGCGTTCACCAGATAATAACACTTACCATGTGCCTTGTCAAGCCTCTTGTTAACAAGCTCGATGTCGGCGTCTGCCGCATCCAGTTGCCGTTTTAATTTGGCAAACTCACTAGTCCGGCTAGCCACCGGAGCTTCCACCACCTGCACATAGGGTCCGTCTGGTTATTGCCTGGGAATATGATCCTCTGTTCACTGCCGTTCTCGACGACAACCAGAGTCTCAGGGGCTACTATCTACACAGGGCACACCTAACATGTGCAGTACTATCACATATTATCTCACGTACCTCAAAGCCTGTTAGTAGACTCATAAAGGCTTCATGTAATCCGCTTTCGGCAGACGAAATTTTCTCCATCACCGTACCCATCAGCGTACGGTGTTCTTCTGAGATGGCCGCTCACCCCACCAACTCCCTCAGAATGTCCGACCGCACACCAGATGGTGCCGGACTCTTTTGTCTGCTCTCTTCGGGAGCCGGACACTGGGGACTTCGGGGGTCTATGGGATTATCTTCTGGCCTCACCGGATCCGGAGAGGCCCTCCGTGACGACACTTCGGGGTCGCCCGCTTCTTGAGCGGAGGAGTCCGGGGGAGGCGTTTCGCTCTCCATCATCTCTGGAAGGAGATCCCCCAAAGACGAGCTCATCTGAGAGGGGCTAAGGCCCGAACTACAAGATATATGCAGTGGTTATTTTCTCAGAAAAAAGGTAGCATACCTTTACTATTAAAGTATTTTGGATCACTTACGACTCGTTGGAGGGCTGATCCCCCCACGGACTTTGTGCGGCAAAAGCACCCCCCGAGGCAGGACCCTCTGTGGGAGACTTCTTCTCCCGTTTGGAGGCTTCGGCTTCCGGATCCTCGGAAGCAGTCCTTTTCCTCCTCCGGTTGTCCTCCTTCGTGGAGACGCTCATTCCCTCAGTTGGAACGGGCAGTGATGGGGGCCCGCGTCCGCCCGTATTATCCCCCCCGGTATCTTCCTTCGAGGGCTCCGGGCAAGGTGCGACCTCAAGCATCTTTTCCAATATCGGATTTTCCAAACCCTCAGGGAGGGGGGCCAAACACCGAATCATCTTCGCCTTTGTTAGCCAGTCCTGGTCAAAAAGCGAACTCTCAGAAATAACTTCGTGACAAATAAAATACAGTGTGTTCGGCCAGAGGATTTCTTAGTTGTTCGGCGGGGCGGTTACTGCTCAGGCCCACGTCCTCGATAATATCCGGACACTTTACTTGAGGTCCGAAGAATGACTTGTACATCTCCTCGTGTGTCAGGCCGAGGAAACTTTGAATGGCACGCGATCCCTCTGGGTTGAACTCCCACAAGCGAAGGGGCCGGTGTTTGCAAGGCTGGACTTGACGAACCAGCATAACTTGTATTACCACAGCCAAATTAAAATCTCCCTCGAAGAGATCTCGTATGCGGCTTTGTAGTATAGGCACGTCCTTGGTTGGACCCCAGCTCAGACCTCTGCTAATCCATGACATCAGTTGTGGTGGGGGGCCCGAGCAGAAAGCGGGGGCGGCTGCCCACTTGGCACTTCTGGGAGCCATGACGTAAAACCACTCCTGTTGCCATAATTCAGACACCTCTAGAAAGGAACCTTTCAGCCAGGGAGCTCCTACCATCTTGCCTATTGATGCACCTCCGCACGCTGCATGTTGCCCCTCGATCATCTTCGGCTTTACTTCAAAGGTCTAGAGCCACAGGTCGAAGTGAGGGGTAACACGGAGGAAGGCCTCACACACGACAATAAATGTCGAAATGTGGAGAAAGGAGTCCGGAGCTAGATCGTGGAAATCTAGCCCGTAATAGAACATCAAACCCCTGACGAAGGGATCCAGAGTGAGGCCTAGACCTCGGAGGAAGTGGGAGACGAACGCGTCGTTCTCGTTGGGTTCGGGAGTAGGGACGATCTGCCCTTGAGCAGGCAGCCGATGCGAAACCTCGTTGGTCAGGTATCTGGCCTCCCTCAACTTCTTAATGTCCTCTTCCGTAACGGAGGAGGGCATCCATCGGCCTTGAAGGCTGGATCCGGACATGATTGAAGATCCGGAGAACCTAACCTGGGCTTTGGGTGTTAGAACTCGAGGCGGGGGAAGGGTTCGATTGAGCATGAGAGGGAAAAAGCGAAAACCTTGTCCCCTTATAAAGAGGGCGAATATCAAGCGTCCTCTTCGTAGCCGTTTATGACTTGCCTATAATCTAGGAGTCCTATACACGGTTGGGTTACCCACGACCGCATTAATGAGAATCCCGTAATTGGGGGAACACGATCTCCGCTTCGATAAGACGTGTCAAGAAACCGCCTCGTGTTATGTGTGGAGCTGGTTAAAAGAAACGGTTCAAATAATCACCGGGCCATGACATAACGTCGTGCTGCCAAAACAAGCCAGCAAATTAGATTTGCGAAAATATTATTCTCTCTGCGGTGGAATGTGGAACTTATTTTGCAGGGTCGGACACTATCCTCGTATTCAAATTCTTCTGTGATGTATTCGGAGAAGGAACCCGCCTTGCAATGTCGAAGACAATACTGCGTGCCGGACTCATCGTCATTGAAGCCTGGTTCAGGGGCTACTGAGGGAGTCCTGGATTAGGGGGTCTCCGGACAGCCGGACTATCTCCATTGGCCGGACTGTTAGACTATGAAGATACAAGATTGAAGACTTCGTCTCGTGTCTGTATGGGACTCTACTTGGCGTGGAAGGCAAGCTAGGCAGTACGGATATGGATATCTCCTCCTTTGTAACCGACCTTGTGTAACTCTAACCCTCTTCGGTGTCTATATAAACCGGAGGGTTTTAGTCCGTAGGACAACAACCATAACATACAATCATACCATAGGCTAGCTTCTAGGGTTTAGCCTCTCTGATCTCATGGTAGATCTACTCTTGTACTACCCATATCATCAATATTAATCAAGCAGGACGTAGGGTTTTACCTCCATCAAGAGGGCCCGAACCTGGGTAAAACATCGTGTCCCCTGCCTCCTGTTACCATCCGGCCTAGACGCACAGTTCGGGACCCCCTACCCGAGATCCGCCGGTTTTGACACCGACAATTACCATGCCCATAAGGGCACGGTGTTCATCCATAATAAAGGCGCCTCGTAGCGCCTCCAGTAGATTATCTGGTGCCTCTGGTTAGACAGAGGTCACCGGCGGAACAAGCACATTCCCTCCTTTTGGGGAATGCCATTCGCTGGACTCTGGAGCCGCGTAGATCTCCGGAATGGTATCTGGCTGAGGTCCAAAGGGAACTCGGCCCCCGTCACCAGTCCCCATAGGGGCTTTTTCCCCCATGTGCCCGATGGCTGAGGAATCATCCTGGGGCGCCACCCCGACGATCTCCGGAAACTTCCCCCGGTCGGGGAAGGTCTTTTGTGACACCACCTCGTCATCACCCTTGGGAAAGACGGAATGAGCAAGTGGTGGAGACATGCTAGCCATCTCCTTTGAGTATAGAGATCCCTTTGTCGAGGATCGCGGGGAGCCATCGCGTGCCGGACTGCAATGACAAGTTTTAAGATATATCAATGTTACAAACCGGGAAGGCCAGACATTTTCGGATTCTGGTACTTACGAGGCGGCCCGAGGCTTAGTCCAGCGAGGTCGCTCTGGACTGCTATCAACATCCCAAGCGGAGTTATCCGCGAGGGAGCCTTTAACCCTCTTAGGCGTTGTCTCCTCCGGATTTGTGGGGGCCGCTCTCTTCTTCCTCCCCACTTCAGGTGGGGAGTCGTTTTCTTCTTCCTCTTCGTCGTCGTCGTCAGCGGACGAAGAGGAAGTCTCGTCTTCGGACGTTACATCTAGAGCGCCTTTTCGGCGAGGGCCCTTTTTGGCCCCTTTGGCCGCTTTCTTGGTCGTCTTCTCTGGCACCTCATAAGGTGCTGGAAAAAGCATTCTTGTCAGCAACGGGAATTCTTGGTCTTCGGGCAGCGGAGCCGAACAGTTAATCCCTTCTGCTACCTTGATCCAGGCCTGAAAACATGGGTAGGGAAGCTTAGGCTTTTTCTTAGAATATGCTAGTAAAGGGTACACCTTGAAAACATTAAAGGAACTTACCGAGTTAGCCTAGCGTTTTAAGCTAAGCCCGTGATCTTCGGTCGTGGGCGGTGGCGTCTCACCGGCCTTGAAGAGAACTTTTCAGATTTCTTTATGCGTCGTGCCGAAGAGCTCTAGTAGCGTCTGGTGCTTGGCCGGATCATACTCCCACAGATAGCAAGTCCGGCGTTGTCACGGAAGGACCCGACGAATGAGAATGACCTAGACCACGTTGACAAGCTTAATCTTCCTGTCTATCATGTTCTGGACGCATGTCTGGAGCCCAGTCAGCTCATCCGAGGGACCCCAGGTTAGGCCCCTCTCTTGCCAGGAGGTGAGCCGCATCGGGATTCCGGATCGGAATTCGGGGGTCGCTGCCCAGTTGGCGTCGCGCGGCTCGGTGATATAGAACCACCCCGATTGCCACCCCTTCACCGTCTTTCGTGAATGAGCCTTCGGGCCAGGTGACGTTGGGCATCTTGCCCACCATGGCGCCTCCGCACTCTGCTTGCTGGCCGCTCACCACCTTCGGCTTCACATTGAAGGTCTTCACCCATAGGCCGAAATGAGGTGGGATGCGGAGAAAGGCCTCGCACACGACAATGAATGTCGTGATGTTGAGAATGAAGTTGGGGGCTAGGTCATGGAAGTCTAGCCCATAGTAAAACATCAGTCCACGGACGAATGGGTGAAGAGGGAAGCCCAGCCCGCAGAAGAAATGTGTAAGAAACACAACCCTCTTGTGGGGCTCTGGAGTAGGGATGATCTGTCCCTTGGGCGGGAGTCGGTGAGCGATCTCCTTGGCCAGATATCCGGCCTCCCAAAGCTCCTTGATATCCCTCTTCTTGACGGAGGAGGCCATCCACTTGCCTCCAGCTCCGGACCCGGACATCTTTGGAGTGCTTTCTCGGACGAGGGAAAAGCTAAAGCTTGGGCGCTGGAGCTCAGGGACGGAAGGGCTGAGGAGGAACCGAGGTGTGGGTGAAGAAAGGGAATCCTTACCCCCTTATAAAGGCCATGTATATCAAGCGCCTCCCCACTCGCCTTAAACTCGCCTATTCCCAAGGGCCGTGCAAACAACACGGTTGGGTCACCCACGCCCGCATTGATGAGGATCCCGCAATAAGGGGACACGATCTCTGCTTCGACAAGACGTGCCAATGGCAACCGTGTCTCGAAACTGGAGCGACAAACGAAAAACGGTTCGAAATTGTGACCGGACAAACGTAATGTCATGTTGTAAAAAGTTGTTAGCAGATTAGACTCGTGCAAGTATTATATCCTCTCCGCGGTTGTGTGTGGTATGCATTGCAGGTCCGGATACTATCACTGCATCCGAAGACTATCTTGGAGTTCAGAAAAAGGGGAACCCGCCTTGCAATGCCGAAGACAATCTGCGTGCCGGACTCCTCGTCATTGAAGCCAGGTTCAGGGGCTACTGAGGGAGTCCTGGACTAAGGGGTCCTCGGGCGTCCGGCCTGTTATCCATTGGGCCAGACTGATGGGCTGAGAAGACATGGAGGCCGAAGACTGTACCCGTGTTCGGATTGGACTCTCCTTGGCGTCGAAGGCAAGCTTGGCGATCAACTATGAAGATTCCTTCTTATGTAACCGACTCTGTAAACCCTAGATCCCCCCGGTGTCTATATAAACCGGAGGGGTTAGTCCGGAAGACATACACTCATTACCATAGTCATACAGCCTAGACTTCTAGGGTTTAGCCATTATGATCTCGTGGTAGATCAACTCTTGTAATACTCATATTCACCAAGATCAATCAAGCAGGAAGTAGGGTATTACCTCCATAGAGAGGGCCCGAACCTGGGTAAACATCGTGTCCCCCGTCTCCTGTTACCATCGATCCTAGACGCACAGTTCGGGACCCCCTACCCGAGATCCACCGGTTTTGACACCGACACTCCCTACACTTGACGCGCCCCTAGGAGGGCCGACCTCTCAACCTCCCTCCTTTATATACGTGGGCAGGGGGCACCCCAAAGGCACTCCAAGATTTGTCTTAGCCGTGTGCGGTGCCCCCCTCCACAGTTACACACCTCAGTCATATCGTCGTAGTGCTTAGGCGAAGCCCTGGGTCGTTAACTTCATCATCACTGTAGCCACGCCGTCGTGCTGACGGAACTCTCCCTCGTCCTCAACTGGATCAAGAGCTCAAGGGACGTCATCGTGTTGAACGCGTGCTGAACACGGAGGTGCCGTACGTTCGGTACTTGGATCGGTTGGATCGTGAAGACGTTCGACTACATCAACCGCGTTACTAAACACTTCCGCTTTCGGTCTACGAGGGTACGTGGACACACTCTCCCGTCTCGTTGTTATGCATCTCCTACATAGATCTTGCGTGATCGTAGGAATACTTCTGAAATATTGCGTTCCCCAACAGAAGGCCCGTAAGGAAGTGCCGCCCGCCTTGCCATATAAGGGGGGCCGAATTGGACTAGGGGAGGAGTCCTACTCCCCCCCTTGGTTGACTCCCCAAGGAGGGACTTTCCCTCCTTGGTGGCTGCCCCCTCCTCCTCCTCCAACATATATATACTAGTTTTTTTGCTCTACTAATCATATATAAGTTTTGGAGCCTCCTCTAGTTCTTTTAGTTATATTTTGAATTGGTCCTGGTTGACTAATTAGAGCTAGGATAATCCTCTTGTCCTCATAATTAGAAGGCATGTGTGGTTCTAAACCCCTCCCTCTAATTCTCCGGCGACGATTAGCTCTGGACGGCGAAGCACTGCCGAATCGTGAAGGTTGCACGCTTGCAACCAAGTAGAGAGGCTGTGCTTTCGGTCTTCGGTTCGAGGGGCTGTTCGTGGGCGGTACGAGGGATCGTTCATCGATGGTTCGAGGGACTCCAAGTATGATCTACACCTGCACGTTCTTCTTCCGCTGTAACTCGGTGACGGTAACGATTGTGATTCCAACCCGTTATGCATCTTCATATTGATCTTGGGTGATCGTATGCATGATTTTTTTGTTTTCTACTACGTTTTCCAACACTCAAGATATGTTGATTGTGACACCACTTCATTTTTTGGTTAAAAATCTTGTCATGTCCTTTATTGGCCAGGCTCAACAACGACAAATTTATGTTGATGTCTTGTTGAAGACGTCGCGTACTTGCTATTGTATTGGTCTTTATTGGTTGGCCTCGGCAACCATGATGAAAATCATTGTTCAAGCCATTCCGACGGGATGTGCCGAAGATGACGCGAGAAAGTTTATCCTTTCTTGAAGGCGTTGCCGCGGAAGAAGTCGACTTAGTCGTAGGTGTTTATTTTCATATCTTATAATCGCTCGGCCGGGACCGTCTCTGTTATGTACTCTATTTATAATATAATAAGAATGATTGTGTGCATCGCGTTGATGCACAGGCCGGGGGTTTAACCTCCTTTTTTTTAAAACATGGTATCCACCATAGGCCTTAACCTCTATTGCTGCATGCTCTTACCGTCTTCGTAGGATCTGACCATGATTACAGGAGCCATTGTTTTTGTTGCACTTGTTGCAATGACTGTTCTTGTTCGAGCTGTTGTAAGGAAGAGAAGACCATGCACTGCGTATGGGCCGATGCATGAATGATCACATCAGATTTGATTATCTAAACCAATTTTTTTTGACATTGTGGTGTGTTGTGTAAATTTTCGGATCAGATTGGGTTAATTTTGTTGCAATGGACGTCATTTGTTAAGCTTTTTGACGATTTGGTATGTGAACTTGACATGTATGGCCGTTTGTTTTTGGATGTGTTGGATGAACTTGCTACCTTATGATATTGCACTTGAAATTTGTGTTATGTTGATGTCATATAGTATGTGTCATGCTTGTCAATATATATTGTTATGTTGTTTGTCTTGAAAATACAAATGAAATGCTGCCAAAATTTTGAATTTTATGTTGTACCATTTTTATTTGAAATGCTGCGATGAACAGGACATTTTTTTTTTTTTTGAAATGAGCTAGCGTGACAATTGACATTGGGCAGCACATACTCCAGATTATCGTCCCTTAAGCGCACGAGAAACAACTGCGCGAGAAAAGATCACCAAGGTTGAGACCGAAAACAAAAACGGGACACAAGCGAACGGAAAGTCCCACCAAAATTACCGCGCTGCCCCTGATCCGCGGCCAATACCAACCGCTGCCCACGCTCAGCCGACGCAACCGCACGGTGGGTATTTTCGTCACGCCCGCCTGCTACACGCCACACGCGACGCCCTAGCGGAAACAGAAACTTTCTTTGGAAGGAAAAAAAAGATAAATCCCCAAAAAATCCGCGATCGCGTCCCTTCTCTCGCCCCCGCCCGTTCCCCTCCTCCAATCCCCAATCCCAATCCCTCCTCCGCCTATCCGGCCGCTGCTCGTATCCCATTCCGATTCGATTCGATTCGATTCCTCCAAGCCTCCACCCGCCGCGCCGCCGCCTGTCTCCGAATCCTAGTCCAGTTCGCTCTGCCCCGCCCCCCGCCGCCTCGTCGTCGGACTCGAGCCCCGGTGAATCCCCGCAGCCTCCCCGGAAGTTTCCGCATCTGCTTGCTTATATATGCTCGGAGCGTCCTCGGCGGTTCCCGCGGTGAGACGAGGAGTTCCGGTGGATTTGCGTACGCTCTGCCCGGGTTCCGCCCCTCTGCTGAGGATTCAGGGGGCGCAGGGTTTCATAATAGGCGCCGCTCCGGCGAACCTTTGGCCGTGGGATTGAGGTTTGGAAGCCGCCACGATGCCGAGGAGCACGCGACGCAGGTCCCGCAAGCACGACCGGGAGGAGCGGGACAGGTCGGACTCCGACGAGGATCCGCGGCCGCGGGAGCACGAGGACTGGAAGGCGGCCGCCGTTAGGGCCTCCAAGTGCTCGGAGGACCACGAGAAGCGGCCTGCAAAGCTTTCCAACGCGGGCGAGGCATCTGGTTCGTCGGCTGACGGGCAGAAGAAGAGGAAGAGCAGAGGGGAGAAGGATAATGCCACCGGGGATGACAGGTGGAGTTACGGCGAAGAGGATGAGAGAGTCGGTTACCATGACTCGAAGAAGTCCAGGAGTTCAGATGGTGATGAGAAGGGGAAGTCTGCAAGGAAGTCTAGTAAGGAGTATGATAGGGCCAACGAGGTTGCCGGAAGGAAGTCAGATAAAGAGGCATTATTGTTGGAGGAGCATACTTCCGGCGAGCATCACCGAGTGAAGGAGAGGGGGAGGGAGCTTGAGCCAGAGAAGTCAAAGGAAAGCAAGCAAGTGTTGACGCTGAAGGAAGACAGCACAGATCAGCAGCATAAGATTGTGAAGGATAGGAGTAAGGATCATGAAAAGGGGAGTGAGCGCAGGCATGATGCATCACTGAAAGCTACGCCAAGAAACAAAGAGGTGAAAACACGAGATTTGGACAGCGATAAAACGAAGAATTATTCCAATGGAGGAACTGATGGTAGGTATTTTTCAGCTTGCTCTTCATACTTAAAACTTGTTGGTAGATAGATAGTCATGATGAAGTATCACTTGCTATACTGGCCAAAGGATCATATGGAACATGAACACCTACCAGATTGCATAGTTCTTGTTGAGATATCGGTAACAACAGAAGGAGAAACTTCAAATGCTCAAGTTACTAAACTTAAAATTAGACTAGAATCTAATATTATATGATGTTATGAGTTTATGACCATATGAAAACTTTATTACTTGACCTTTGTCTGACTTTACTCATCGTGAAGAACATAACCTCCATTATGTAACATTTGCCTTAATCTGGTCCTATCTCACATCTGCTTGTCTTGTACTTCCTTGACTAGTGAATTTTTTTAATATAGGAAGAATCCCTGGCTTTTGTTTCATGTAGTATGACTCATGAGTCACAGTATTATAGCTTTGCCCACAGTCTAGTGAGAGTTGGTGTTGCTATTTGTTGTTTGTGCATGCTATTCTACCTGGCTATTTCCTCTGCTTCAACCAGAATTCCATACTACATGTCAGCTAAAATTTTAGTTTTCATGATACCTTGCAAATTACTTATGGCTTCTGCTTCTCTTGTTATCCTTGATCCTTCCCAAAGGTATAAACATATGTTGGTACTACCCATGAGTCACCCACCTTGCATTGGGATTGAGTGCATATAAGGGCCTAAATCTAACGTTTATATTGAGCACCCACATGCCATATGGATTTGCATGCCAGTGTCAGTTAGTTGTGCAAAATTGGTGACACATCTTTGCTCATTTAAGCCTGCACAAATGTTGCATGCTTTTGTACAATATATTAAACCTTTACATTGTATGTACACACATGTGTGAGTTGCAGAGTTCAACTGTCTAGTTTGTTTTGATGATTTATTGATTAGGATTGTGTTAGGCTGCACACACAATTATGCGGGTTTACATGTCTGGGCGGAGGGAATGTAATTTATAAGTAAATGAACCATGTTTTCAGTTGACAAGATGGATATGTGTAATAAGTTTTATTGTGGCTTGTTTCTATGAAGTGGTAGAATGGATGTGATTCGAAATAGTTTATGCTGTCTTATTTGTTATCTTTTTTTTGCGGGTCTTATTTGTTATCTATTTGTTTTTATCAATTTTCAAAATAAGCTCTCTGACGATCATAGCCACTCAACAATTATCTAGTCTTGTCCATCACTTCATTTGTTATATTTGTGTATGCTCTGTATACTTCTTCTCATAAGGATACAGCCTACATCATGATTATTTGCTATGGTTTAATTAGCCTACAAAATCCAGCAAGTGGTAATATGGTCATAATCTTAGGACCGTAATACCGTAGTAATCAAGAGAGTATTGGTGTGGGTTTGTTGGGAGCTGGGCCTTCTGATCATGTTTTATATATCTGAAGCATTTATATATAATTTCTATTGATATTATTTTATTTGTCTTTCTATTAGCAGACCGTCATCGTGAAGATGAGTTGCACGATGGAGAATCTGAAAAGAATGGGAGGCACAGGAAAACAAAGGAACAGTCTGCTGCGAAAGATGAGTTACAAAGCAGCAGCAAGGGAAGGCAAACCATGCCTCGGGATGCTCGTACCAAAACTGATGGATGTTACGAGCAGCAACACACAGATGAGAAATTGAAAGATGACATGCCTAGAGGTGTGGAAAAACATAGAGAAGAAAAATATAGAGATGATAGGTCCAAAGCTCAGGACAGGCATAAAAGTAACAAACACAAAGACGATAGGCATAAAGATGAGGAACTGCATAGAGATGAAAGGTACAAAGAGGAAAGGTTGAGACATGAAGATAGACATAGGGATGTAAAATACAAAGGGGAAAGAACTAAAGAGGAGGACCGATATAAGGACGAAAGATACAAAGATAAGCCTAGAGATGAAGAGAAACCTAGGAATGAAAGATCTGATAACAGCTCTAGAGAGAAACATCGAGATGAAGAGAAATCTAGGAATGAAAGATCTGATAACAGCTCTAGAGAGAAACATCGAGATGATCTTTATAGATATCATAGGAGTCAAGATGGTGGATCATGGGATGTGCGATCCTCAAAGGACAGCACTAGAGACAGGTCATTGGAAAAGCACTGCAAAGAGGAACATAATTATTCAGAGAGCAGGCACAATAAAAGTAGACTCCATGACAGCAAAGGGAAGAAAAGGTCTTATGAAGAAAGCGGTCATAATGGTGATCTGGAACCCAGGAATGCAAAAGAATATCATGGAGATGCTAAACGCAGGTCTGATGTAAGCTCATTTGTTTCCAATGAAGACCGTAGGCGAGAATATGAGAAGGTTGATTCTCGGAGGAGGGATTTTGAGAGGAAGAGCCCCACCAGATCCAGCACATATCCTGTGAAGGAGCAAAGCAGGTAATTTTCTGAAACTGTTGACCACATTCTTCTCCGCATTACATTACATTTCAACTGTTCAAATTGGAGTGACCGCATCTTTATATCTACCTTTGTGTCTTTAGAATTTGATTTTGTTGAATAAATTATTTATGTTCTGTAATGGTACAAATACACAAGGATAGGAAGATCAACAACTGAAGTAAAGAAACCCAGTTCTCCTCTGCCAAGTAATAAAAGCACCACTGACTCGTTATAAAGAGATCTAGATTATATGGAGATTGTGTGAAGCTAATCCGTGAATAGTGTTTACTGATGGAGCTGCATTGTCTTATTGGAGATGGATCTGATGAGAGATTACTTGAGTCTGAATTCAGTTCCATTTTCTCTTTTTGACATGTATTTATCGCCTGTTTCTTATAGAGCTTAGAACTGGTAAGAGTGAAAACATGGATGTAGTTCTAGTAATTGTGGGCACTTATCATCATCATTTCCTGCATGTGACTGGCACTGAAATTCTAAGCTTCTTTTCTCTATTTTAAAAGGCCTCTGTTCGTAAAGCTATAAGTTGTTAGCAGTTACAAGCTGCGTGGATGTGACTATCTAGAGATTTATTAAATTACTATTTATTTCAGGCATTTCCCTAAGCAAGAAGAATCCTCACCCAGGGAGAATGGTGCTGCTCTTGGAAGACATAGACGAACATCTGACTTTCAATCAGTTGAGGGTCTTAGTAAAACTGATGCAAATAGCAATGAATCCTCTCTGCCCTTGAAAGATGGTAGAAATTTGAGATCTGATGGCCGACCAATCCATTTTAATGACAGACCACCATCAGCGAGTGATTGTCAAGTTTCCAACCGGAGCAATCTGAGGCATAATCATGATGCTGTTGATGGTTCAGTGAAGAAAGGCAATACCAGACATCATGAGTTATTATTGAATCGTCAAGCTACTGAGAAGAACTATCAAAGTGCATCACCAGGGCATCTCCATCTGCCACGTGATAGACCTGAGATGGACAATCAAAGATCCTTTGATGATGATAATAGGAGCCAGATTAGAGAACGCAGGTCAAGCAGCCGCCCCAGAAGAAGTGGTACTGTTGATAATGCAAGAGGGCATGGTAGCACTTGGAATAATCCGCCTTCATGGCCTTCACCAGTACCAAGTGGTTTTGGTCCTTTCCAGCATGGTCCTCCAATCCCTGGTTTTCACCCAGCTATCCACCAGTTCCCTCAATCTTTATTTGGGATGCGGCCATCTATGGATACGAATCATGCTGGGATGCATTATCCTTTGCATGGACATCCTGAAAGTTTTCCTCATTGTGTACAACCATTTCCATGGCACAATCCTGCAGAAGACCCATATATCTCTCAGGTACCTGGTTGGGATGCAAGTAGAAGTGTCTTTGAAGAATACTCACACAGCTATGGCCAGAATAATGATCCTGATTTTCAACAGCAGTTAGAGTCGGAGGTGCCACTTTCATCTCATACTTCTGACAAGCCTTCGTTAATGCAACTCCCAGCTCAAAATCAAAGTCAAAGCTCTGAAGTCAAAACAGTTGAGGCTAATGCTGAAAAAACTGATGCACATGCTCCAAAATATAGATCTGAGGCAACTCCTGGGCCTTCTATTGTAAAAGTGGATTCTCGGTTTTGCTCCAAATACTTCAAGAGGCTTGATATTTCGACAAGCCTTGCTTCACCAGAGCTGTACAAAAAATGCAGTACAATGGCGGGGGAGTTGGAGCTGGCTGGATGTGAATCTACCATGCGTCGGTGCTTGAAGGTAGCTGGAATGATTTACATGTTCAGTTTACTGTTTAAAAAAGTTTCATTTTTATCAACATTGACCAAGTATTCTCTTCCCTTTTTCAGAATAATAAAGATGAGCATGGACATCAAGCTCAAGGTTTCAAATACATGATAAAGTCCATATTTTCAGGGGAAACAACTTCTGTATTTGAGGTACATTTCTCCAAGATTAACTATGATTTTTTGGATGACCCACTTACAAACCTTCACGATAGGCCAGTGCATAAATGGTTATGTTTAATATTTGTCACATCTGCTGTTCACCATATTATTCAAGCTTCTTGGTCAGGGCATTTTTCTTTCATGTGATAATCTGCCAAGAAAAACATAATCTATATACCTGCATGGAATAGGGCAATAGGCTATATGACTTCTAAAGCTGGAGGCCAAACTGAGCCACCTATGTGTCAAACCATAGTGCTGGCTGTTCCCAATATTTTTTTCTTGTTTTGATGACTTACATTGAGCAGGTACTAGCATACATGGCACTGGAAAGTCTAAAATTTGTCCATGAAGTATGCCACAATGCCTATATTGCATGTGTAATCCTCGGCCTAGACAACCTAGAGTCTTGAAACATTAACTATCTTTATCTGTTGTTTGGCTTGAAATTATTGTCCTGTATCTGAGCTTATTATCATTGTTTATTTAGCCAAACATGTTTATACATTACTTTAAATCCAGTACAGAAATAATGTTACTGTGGCTTGTTCAGCAGCGTAATGAAGTATCTTTGTTTAATGGCTACGAGGTTAATGGAACAACTATATTACGTCTGGGAATTATTACATCAGAACCTTCTTAATGTTGCATCTATTGTTCTCTAACTTGGGTTACAGCCCTCGGCCATAAAGTATAGCAATCTTTGAATGCATTACTCCATGTTGAACCCATGTTTATTATTGATGTGTTTTTAACTTGTACAGAATGCCATGAAGCTTTATAGTTCAAGCACTGGTTCTAGGAAGTCCAAAGCTCTCGCATCATCTTCACAACCAGAAAGTGAAGAGATGATCAAGGAGGCTTCTGTGGACGTGGTGGTGGGGAAAAATGTTGCTGCTGGCGAGGACCAGGCATTGCCTTGTACTGATGATATGCGCGATGAAGTAGATAATAACGGCCAGTCTCATCATGCAGTGGTTTCTAGCATGCCTGGTTTGGCGAAAAACTGCAGCAAGACAGGAGAAGACAAGGTAGGCTCAGATGTTGAAGACAAAAGCCTCAGCATCAACCATGCTGAGGGGCTGCATGTTCCGAGCAACGGTGAGGGGAAGCTCCTCCCTCCCAAAGCTTTGCAACCTTGTTGCAGCTCTGTAGGCAGTGTTTCCGACGTTCCGAAAGAGCAGTTTTCGGGTGTCATTTCTGATGCTACATTTGCCTCTGGTTCTCAGTCGTGCGAGGATGTCATG
The DNA here is from genome assembly GCF_018294505.1 of Triticum aestivum. Taxonomy (NCBI): domain Eukaryota; kingdom Viridiplantae; phylum Streptophyta; class Magnoliopsida; order Poales; family Poaceae; genus Triticum; species Triticum aestivum. The sequence goes on along the minus strand of NC_057800.1, from coordinate 136,013,207 downwards.
CCAGGTTGTAGGGTTAATTTTAACCGGATACCTTGCTCTCCTGGGAGTACTTAAAACAATTAATTCCATTTATTGCTCCAATTAGTATCCCATCTCCTTCGGCTGGTACCCCCATGCGTTTCTTTTTCCCCATCATATTTTGTTTCTCTAGGAGAATTGGCAGCATTCTCCAGTGTGTTCCTTGTTCTGCCGCAGTGTGTCTGGCAGCGATCAATAATAAAAGTTTTCTTCTCCATCTCATGTTTTTTTTTTAGTTTTTTCCAATCTGAAATTGCCATGCTACTCTAATTTTGGTAGCACCCAGTTATGAGGTAGGTTTATCTTTGTTTTTTCTTGCAAAACGAAAATTTAAAATTACGCTACTTTTTTCTTTGGCTTTTTGGTTTATTTGTTCGATACAAGAGTTTGTAGGGATGAAGGGTCCGTATACAGGTTATGGAGAAAAATTGAACCTGGGTCTTAGAGCTCTAGTCTTGTCGTCTGTCCTGTTTTAAGGGGAAACCAGACACCCTAAAAAAAGTTTAAGTTTCAATTTTGGTTTTCCATTAGTCGTTTTGAAAATTAGTGCTATCTCACATTTATTGTTGATTTTTTTTGCTAAATGAAAAGTAAAATTGCCACTACTTAAGTTTTAGTTTTTGTTGCTTTATTTATTTTTGCATACAGTAATTTGTCGTGTACATGAGTTTGTAGGGATGAATAAGTACTCCCTCCGTTCCAAAATACTTGTCATTGTTTTACTACAAAATTACATATGCTGTGAAGACTAAAACAAGTAATGAGCTTGGATCGTTTTAGGCCTTGTACATGTGCTTGCATAGGTAGGTCCTTTGTAAAATAAACTTTGTTTTCTTGAGCATTAGTGCTTATCTCTATAGGAGAGAATAGATGTCTAATTAAATGTCTATCCTCTAAGCACATTTTCTAAGCACCTTGTATGTGCATATTTTAAACCTTTAATCAAAATGTATGTGCAGTTAGGGAAACCTAGACAGGGAGGGATTAATATCCATGTTAAAATAAAGTTTAAAATTTGCAATTGTTTTTCTAAATGGGCTTTCTCACATGGTAATGAACATGGTCCTTGAAGGGTGGACAGATGGCGTGCAAATGCAGTCAACATATCTCAGCCTCCATAAATTTTTTTTTGAGGCACTCAGCCTCCATAATTTACTACCAAGCTAGAGTACGGTAGGGGCAGATGGAATTTTTAGTGGATTGCTCCTTCGGCAAAACTAGGATAAAGTTGAGCGGAAAGGCGATGGGATCCAAAGTCATATGTTATTGGCTACATACTTATTCTCCAATTGGAGTAATTCAGTTGACCAATAATAGTGGACCAAAGGTCACACATATCAACGTAGCGGTTGTGACTTGATTCTGGCGAGGGGGAGGACGACCACAAGCACGTCGTTGAGAGTGAAGACGATTCCAGTGATGATTTTGGCGGCGGGTATCGATTTCGGCAGTGATTTCGGTGGTTGCGACTTGATTCTGACGACGATGCTTGAAATTGTGAGATGCAATCTAGACATCTATGTGGATGTCCCATCTAATGCTTCTCACAATTGCGAACAACGGTGTCGATCTAACTCCTCTTTAGGCCGTCACGATCGCTCCAGTCCAACATGTGGAGGCTGTGGGCGGATGGAGCACCCTTCAACCCAACACTACACAAACCTCCAAATATGAAATCTCGCTGGCTTGACTTCGCTAGTGACATTTTCAGTCAAAATCACCATATTGGCGGTTACTATAGGGATGGAGCCGCTATGGCGACTGTGCAAAAGTTGCTCCCATGGTGGTGGTGATGTTGGTTGTGGTGTGGGAAGCAGCAGATAGGCACAAATTCTGAACGCAGGCATAGAAACATTCAACAACATAAAAACATCGATAGCACCACCGAAATGCACTAGTAAAGTTTAGTTTGTGTGTCCATAATCCTGTCGCAGAATGCCCGAACACAACATTGCTGAATACTGAATCCCTGATACATCTTGGGATTTTCTCTGAACTTCTCTTCTCAATAGCACAAGCCAAACAAGACGAACCATGAGCACAGAGAAGTGGAAGGGATATCATCTTAAGTATACAGCGCGCCCAACCCGGCCCGGCCGGAGACCCTGGCCGCGGCCTTCAGATCGACGCCGAGCTCCGCCGCCACGCGCCGCATGACCCCGAAGTCGGAGGGCCTGGCGGCCGCCGGCCAGGTCACCACCATGCTCGCGGCCTTCCCCCGGATCTCGCACTCCGTCATCACGGCGGCGCCGAGCCCGTCCATCACGCTCCCCGGAGGCGCCAGCGCCGCGACGCCCTTGGCCGCGCCCACGCCTCCCCGCCGCCGCGCCGCCCCGGTCTCCAGCTTCCCCTCCACCAGCTCGTCCGCGGAGAGCCTGCCCCTGTACGCCCCGCTGCGGACCGCGTCCAGGACCAGGACCTCCTCCGGCTGGAGCCCGGAGATGAGGCTCCTGGCGGCGGCGCGCGTGCGGTGGGCGGGGATGGCGCCGTGGGCGACGGCGAGGAGGGCGCCGGAGGAGGGGTGGAGGTAGACGCGGATGGGCGCGCGGGACTGCTTCAAGGGGAGGTCTGGGAGGAGGAGGGAGGCGTGGAGAGGAGGCGGCGGGGAGGGGAGGAGGGCGAGGGAGGTGGGGGAGATGAGGACGACGAGGAGCCGCGGGGCGGGGCTAGGGTTTGGGGAGACGACGAGGATGGGGGTGGGCTGCGGCAGGGGTGCGGCGAAGTTGTCGAGGTCGTCGGGGGAGAAGCGGGACGGCGGCGGCGCGTCGGTGACAACGTCGTCCATGGTCGCGAACTCGCGATGCGATCGGTGGTGGCGTGGTGGGGGGTTTGCGCTCTAGCCGATAGCCGATTTGCTGCTTCGGTAAGGGGCGGGCTAGGGGCCTGGTGGGTCAAGGGCTCAGGGCCTCAAGTTTCTTTCTTGAGCTTTAGGTAAACTCTTGCGTCTAATCTCCACGAGCGAGCCAAACGCAAAACAATGGCTGGCTATGATGATATTCCCTCCGAACCGAAATATAAGTCGTTTTATGTTTGCACGTTGAAATCTCTATGAAATTTTTATATTTTCCACTTTTGCCCTCCCACAATATCACTCTTTCTCACTCTCCTACCTTTTTTTAGAGGAAAGACATCGGCCCGACTTTCTCTACCTAATAATAAAGCACGGAGGGTTTCTTATCGTCCGTCGCTCTCTTTTGCAGAAAAATCCCTGTGGTTTGTTGAAATCAACCTGCAGTCCATCTTTAAGTCATACCGAACTGTTTTTTAATTTTCTCAGAAAACCCACTGACGTTTCAGGTAATCAACCCACCATTCATATTTAAGTCATACAAATCGTTTTTTTTTGTGTTTTAACAGAAAACCCCCTGACCTTTCGGTTAATCAATCCATAGTTTATGTAAAACAAAATTATCCATATCTTTTAAACCGTAACTCCGATTTTAACATATTATATATGAAATTTGATTAGAAAAATGTGTAGAATCTAAATATGCTGTTACTTTTAGCTATTAAATATTTCTAAACTATTAATTTGGGTGCAAACTTAATCTATAGTGCACGGTCCGTTTTTCTTTCGCACTGGTGGCGATCCAAATTGCAAATAAACACACATTAAAACTAGATCGAGAGAAAAAAAATCATTGATAACCACACATACACAACTCTGGAAAACCTCGCAGGAAAAACAACATTTTTCTCACCTTATTCTGAGCGATTGTGTGCGTGCAAGCGCGCGCGCGTGTGTGTGTGAGTGTGAGAGAGAGAGACGCCTTAGGACAGAACACATTCAAATGCATTTTCGCTGTGTGAGCATTGAGACCGCCGCCAGGAACACAAATGTGATGCCATTTTAAAATAAAAAGCGTCTACCTACCAGGGTCTTGAGTTGTTATTGGGTTAAGAGCGTGTGTTTTTTCTGTCCCGTTGCAACACACGGGCTCTTTTACTAGTATAAATAAAGTCACCAGATAGCGTTCAAGACAACCAGACAGACATTCGGCCACAATCAGAAGCAAAATAAGGTACGGGGGTGCAGGGCGCACATGCCACAACATCGGCACGCATGTCGGAACTGAGAGGAGATAAAAGAAAACCGCACGAAGACATCACGAAAGCCAAAAGGTCACCCGGGACAACTAGCCACCCGGCTCCTACCGCGAGATAGAAGACGTCGAAGCCTGAATTTTGGAAGATAGGAGGTCGAAAGCATCACGGTCTTCTGTCTTAGTCAATGATCTCCACTGCCGCATGAGGTCCAAGGCAATGATTATGAATGTAGGCATCACGTCAGTGTCAAGTAGACCGAAACGATTCTACATCTACTACTATTACTCCACACATCGATCGCTATCCAACATGCATCTAGAGTATTAAGTTCATAAGAACGGAGTAACGCCTTAAGTAAGATGACATGATGTAGAGGGATAAACTCGAGCAATATGATGAAAACCCCATCTTTTTACCCTTGATGACAACAATACAAATACTTGCGTCGCTACCCCTATTTTGTCACTGGGTGAGGACCCCGCAAGATTGAACCCAAAACTAAGCACCTCTCCCATTGCTAGAAGAACCAATCTAGTTGGCCAAACCAAACCGATAATTCAAAGAGAAATACAAAGATATCACATCGTGCATATAAGAATTCATAGAAGATTCAAATAATATTCATAGATAAACTAATCATAAATCCACAATTCATCGGATCTCGATAAACACACCGCAGAAGAATATTACATCAGATAGATCTCAAGAACATCAAGGAGAACATGGTATTGAGGATCAAAGAGAGGGAAGAAGCCATCTAGCTACTAGCTATGGACCCTTAGGTCTATGGTAAACTACTTGCGCTTCATCGGAAGGGCAATAAAGTTGATGTAGATGCCCTTCGTGATCGAATCCTCCTCTGGCAGGGTGCCGAAAAAGGCCCCAAGATGGGATCTCACGGGAACAGAAGGTTGTGGCATCGGAAAAGTATTTTGGTGGATGCTTCTGTTGATTTGGGGATATTTGGGAATTTATAGGCCAAGAATTAGGGTTAGAGGAGCTCCAAGGGGCCCACAAGCCCTCAGGGCGCGCCCCCCTAGGGCGCACCCCTGAGGCTTGTGGCCGCCTTGGGACTCCTCTGACTTCATCTCCAAGTCCTAAGCGTGTCTTCTCGTTCAAGAAAAAGCATCGTAAAGTTTTATTCCGTTTGGACTCCGTTTGATATTACTTTTCTGTAAAACTCAAAAACAATGAAAAAACAAAAACTGACACTGGGCTCTGGGTTAATAAGTTAGTCCCAAAAATAATATAAAATGTCATATTAATGTATATAAAACATCCAAAATAGATAATATAATAGCATGAAACAATCAAAGATTATAGATACGTTGGAGACGTATCAAGCACCCCCAAGCTTAATTCTTGCTCGTCCTCGAGTAGGTAAATGATAAAAACAATTTTTTTGATGTGCAATGCTACCTAACATATTTATCCATGTAATTTTCTTTATTGTGGCATGCATATGCAGATCCATAAAATTCAAAACAAAAGTTTAATATTGACATAAAAATAATAATACTTCAAGCATACTAATAAAGCAATCATGTCTTCTCAAAATAACATGGCCGAAGAAAGTTATCCCTACATAATCATATAGTCTGGCTATGCTCCATCTTCATCACACAAAGTATTAAATCATGCACAACCCGGTTGACAAGCCAAGCAATTGTTTCATACTTTTGATGTTCTCAAACTTTTTCAACTTTCACGCAATACATGAGCGTGAGCCATGGATATAGCATATGGTGGTTGTGAAGAAGACAAAAAGAAAGAGAAAGTCTCACATCAACTAGGCGTATTAACCGGCTATGGAGATGCCCATCAATAGATATCAATGTGAGTGAGTCGGGATTGCCATGCAACGGATGCACAAGAGCTATAAGTTTATGAAAGCTCAGAAATAAACTAAGTGGGTGTGCATCCAACTCACTTGCTCATGAAGACCTAGGGCAATTTGAGGAAGCCCATCATTGAAATATACAAGCCAAGTTCTATAATGAAAAATTCTCACTAGTATATGAAAGTGACAACGTAGGAGACTCTCTATCATGAATAACATGGTGCTACTTTGAAGCACAAGTGTGGAAAAAGGATAGTAACATTGTCCCTTCTCTCTTTTCTCTCTATTTTTTTTCTCTTTTTTGTTTGGGCTTCTTTGGCCTATTTTATTTTTCTGTAAAGTCCGGAGACTCATCCTAACTTGTGAGGGAATCATAGCTTCCATCATCCTCTCCTCACATGGGACAATGCTCTAATAATGGTGATCATCACACTTTTATTTACTTACAACTCAAGAATTACAACTCGATACTAGAACAAGGATATGACTCTATATGAATGCCTCCGACGGTGTACCGGGATGTGCAATGATCTAGCGTAGCAAATTACATAAAAAACGGACAAGCCATGTAAACATCATGATAGCTATCTTACGATCATGCAAAGCAATATGACAATGATGAAGCGTGTCATAATAAACGGAACGGTGGAAATTGCATGACAATATATCTCGGAAGGGCTATGGAAATGCCATAATAGGTAGGTATAGTGGCTGTTTTGAGGAAGCGTATATGGTGGGTGTAATGCATTGGCGAAAGTTGTGCGGTACTAGGGAGGCAAGCAATGGTGGAAGGGTGAGAGTGCGTATAATCCATGGACTTAACATTAGTCATAAAGAACTCATATACTTATTGCAAAAATTTATTAGTCATCAAAACAAAGTACTACATGCATGCTCTTAGGGGGTAGATTGGTAGGAAAAGACCATCGCTCGTCCCTGACCGCCACTCATAAGGAAGACAATCGATAAATAAATCATGCTCCGACTTCATCACATAACGGTTCACCATACGTGCATGCTACGGGAATCACAAACTTGAACACAAATATTTCTACCAATCCACAATTACTCACTAGCATGACTCTAATATCACCATCTTTATATCTCAAAACAATCATAAGGAATCAAACTTCTCATAGTATTCAATGCTCTTTATATGAAAGTTTTTATTATATCCCTCTTGGATGCCCATCATACTAGGACTAAATTCATGACCTAAGAAAATTACCATGCTGTTTAGAGAGACTCTCAAAATAATATAAGTGAAGCATGAGAGTTTAACAGTTTTTATAAAATAAAGCCACCGTCATGCTCTATAAAGATATAAGTGAAGAACTAGAGCAAAATTGCCTAACTTAAAAGATATAAGTGAAGCACAAAAAGTATTCTAATAAATCACGATTCATGCGTGTCCCTCTCAAAAGGTGTGTACATCAAGGATGATTGCGGCAAACTAAAAAGCAAAGATTCATATCATACAAGACACCCAAGCAAAACACATATCAAGTGGTGAATAAAAATATAGCCTCAAGTAAATTTACCAATAGACAAAGACAAAAGAGGGGATGCCATCTGGGCATCCCCAAGCTTAGATGCTTGGTTGTCCTTGAATATTACCTTGGGGTGCCTTGGGCATCTCCAAGCTTAGGCTCTTGCCACTCCTTATTCCATAATCCATCAAATCTTTACCCAAAACTTGAAAACTTCACAACACAAAACTGAACAGAAAACTCATGAGATCCGTTAGTATAAGAAAATAAATCACCACTTTTTGATATTGTTGTGAACTAATTCTTTATTTATATTGGTGTAATATATACTGCATTCCAACTTCTCCATGGTTCATACGCCCCGATACTACCCATAGATTCATCAAAATAAGCAAACGACACATAGAAAACAGAATCTGCCAAAAACAAAACAGTCTGTAGCAATCTGAAAACTTAGTATACTTATGTAACTTCAAAAATTATGAAAAATTAGGACAACTTGGGAAATTTGTATATCAATCTTGTTCAGAAAATCAGGATTTTATCACGCTTCTGTGAATTATGAAAATTATTCTACCAGGCGCAAAAGTTTCTATTTTTCGGCTAGATCAAATCAACTATCACCATAGACCATCCCAAAGGTCTTGATTGGCCCAAACACTAATTAAAAAACCAAAACACAATTACTACAAAGGTAATAATGTGTATTTATTGAAGAGCAGTAGCAAAAACAAAAACACACAAATAAATTTGGGTTGCCTCCCAACAAGCGCTATTGTTTAACGCCCCTAGCTAGGCATAAGACATATATCTAGGTATTGTCATCTTTGGTATGCTTTTCCATAGATGTATTCTCATCGGAAGGATTTTGCAAAGATAACTTGGAACACATTATACATAAAATTTTTGGCATCATGGTAACACCCCCAGTGGTTAGCTACAGTAACCTCACCCTAATGATGCCATGTCACCGGGTTTAACTAAGCCAAACTGCCACTTGATAAAAAGCAAAAGCAAATTCAAATTTAACATAAAGTCTAATAAAATATTTCTTCAAACAATAAAACAAAATGTTGGTTAGGATGCTAATAATCACTAAGTAATTTTCATATAGAAACCGATATTATTTGAAGTACTAGGTTGCCCCTAACAATTTTAAAACAGTTCCCAAAACAACCTTTTTAATCCATTTGCATTTATGCAAAATTCAAATGCTCACCAAACTTTTTCTGGCAACGCTAAATATTGTAAAGTAAATATGTGGCACCACTTCATATTTTGCAAGAGGCATCTTCTGGTCAAACTTTTTGCAAAACAGAAAGCATACAATAACAACAAGAGAGAGGGAAAAGGCCTAAAACTACTTTGCCACTGGGCCATAAGTGGCCACACGGCCCAGCCTACCAAAAACCTTCCCCTACCTCCCGCTACAGGAATAGGGGGAGGCGTGGCAGCCATCTGGGCGCCATGGCCGTGGATGCCCACCACGTCGTCTCCCTCTCTCCATAAAAATGTCCACTGAAACCCTAGACCCCATCTTGCATAGTTCCCCCCGATCCCCTTCGTTCCCCCTCCTCTCTGGTTCGATTCGACCTCGGGCTCGATGCGGTGACCGCCTTCGTTGACTTCGTTGCCGCGTTCATGATTGTCTCCATCGAGCAGGAAGGTGTCCAAGAGCATCGCCATGGTCGACCTCGTCTGTCCCGGGGACCGAATCAAGCCGAGGTGTCGCGTAGTCATCGCCATCGCCGGTCTTCTTCGCATTGGCCGCCGCCATCTCGTAGGCGACCCGCGAGATGCGGTCCACCCCCGACCTGCCCGACCCCGCCGTCGAGCTCAGGATAAGCCTCTCATTTGATTCTCCTTCCTCCCGACCTCGATCTGTGCCCCTATATGTCGTTGGATGCCGCGCCCGCAACCTCCCATGGCCATCCCCTACTGAGCTCTGCCCCGGCTGCGTTGGCCGCCCTCGGCCCCATGCCCTCGTCGTCCGGCCGCAACCCTATGCGTGCCCCCATGCGCCCGTCTGCCTGCCTCCGCTTGTTCAAGCCCGCTGTTGCTGCTACTTTTGCTGGCTGCTGTCGCACCGCTACCGCCGCTGCTCGCTGCTCCCTGCTGCTAGCCTCCCTGCTACTCCGTCCGCCGCTAGACGCCGCACCCCGCGCCCGCCTTCCTGCATGCTGTAGGCGCTGCTAGCGCTGCTGGGTTCAGCCGTCGGCGTTTCTGCGATGTGTGTGTGTGCGCACCAGCCGGCCTCTGCGATCACCCAATGACAGATGGGCCCCATGGACTAAATACCGCCCCCCCTTAATAAAGTAGGAGTCAATTACATGTGGGACTACTACTAACTTACATAGATAAATAAAACATGTTAAAAAACAGTATATGACATGTGGGGTCCCACTGGACCGTTGACTAGACAAACATGGACCAGTCAAATGCTGACTGGGTTAGGTGTTCAGCAAATGTTGCTGCGCATAAATTAGCAAAGGTGGGTGTAGGTGAAGAACGTTGTAAGATCTGGTTAGGTGTAACTCCAGAATGCATTCTGGATGTGATTGCAGACGAGATTCCAAACTTCGTTTAAGGTAATAAAGCTGCGACATTTAACCTAAAAAAGTGCTGACTGGGCAGTTGACTAGCCTCACCTGTCATCCACTGTGGCTAGCCCACGGTGGGTATAAAATGTATTTCTCTGTTTATTTTCGAAATTAAATAAATTCCAAAAAGAATAAAACTCTAAAAAATCATATAAAAGAAACCGTAACTCAGAAAGACGAGACGAATCCGAATACACAGTCCGTTCGTTCGCCACGCGTCCCTAGCATAGCGAACATATAACAACCCCCTCCGGTTCGTCTGTCCGAAAATGTCAAACACCGGGAATACTTTCCCGGATGTTTCCCCCCTTCGCTAGTACCGCATAGTATTGTGTTAGGTCACCCCTAGCACCACGTATTGCCATGTTATGCTTTGTGATGCTTTTATTGCTCTGTTATTTATTGTGTTCCTCCTCCGTTACTTCTTTCTGGAAGACCCCGAGACCGTTGTTGGTACCCCTGTGATCGACTACATCGACGACGACCCCTCCTTGCCAAAGCAACCAGGCAAGCCCCCCCTGACCACCAGATATCGCCTATTCCTTCTCTCTACTGCTTGCATTAGATTAGTGTAGCATGTTACTATTTTCAGTTAATCCTATTTTGATGCATAGCTTGTCCTTGCTACTACTGTTGTTACCTTTACCTGCAATCCTAAATGCTTAGTATAGGATGCTAGTATTTCATCAGTGGCCCTACATTATTGTCCGTCTGCCATGCTATACTACCGGGCCGTGATCACTTGGGAGGTGATCACGAGTTTATACTTATATACATAATATATGATACATGTGGTGACTAAAGTTGGGTCGGCTTGTTGAGTACCCGCGGTTGATTCACGGATTGGGGGCTGAAAGGACATACTTTCCCGACGGCTGATACGTCTCCAACGTATCTATAATTTTTTTATTGTTCCATGCTATTATATGTAGCGACCCGACCTCAAACGACCAAGTCTCTCTGCTTCAGTGTCATCCCTGGATCGGTAATGCTGACACACACAGTACTCGAAGGATTTATAACAGAGTAGCAATCACACACTTATTACATTGAATGTCTGAAAAGAGAACTTATTATAATAAACATGGCATAAGGCCATCTAATACGATAACAGCGGAAGGCTTGGAAGATAAAGTGAGTCCATCAACTCCAACGGCATAGCTGAGCTGCACGATAATGACCTAAAGAACCTTACTCCTCGTCTGAAAAGTCTGCAACATAATACGTTGCAGCCTGAAAATGGGTTAGCACATGGAATATGCTGGCAATATAACACAGTAGAGCAAGAACTGAATAATGCTATCACTACATGCATATTTGGCTGGTGCAAAGGCTCTATGGCTAAAGTTTTGCGAAAAGCCAATTTTTCCCTACAACAAAGGAATGGATTTTATTTAACTATCATGGTAGTTGAAACATCATTGAGAAGGTTCCTCCAACTCAATCCCAATTAAAAGTAATTATCAACCCAACAATATTAAATTAGAGTGATGAGATACATATGATAATCCAAGTACTAGATACTCAAGATGTCCATAACCAGGGACATGACTAACCATGCTTAGATTGTACACTCTGCAGAGGTTTGTGCACTTTTCCCCACAAGACTCGATCTCCTCCGTTGGATTTCTTGCACTACACGGTGTTTGAGAAATGGATGACCGAGACACAGTCTTTCAGAAGCATTAACTCTAACCCCGGGTAGACAGTACCAACCTACATCCCTCTACATCTGCTAGCCTACTACTGGAAGAGGTCATGCAACTTACTCAACTATGCTAGAGCCCATAATAGCTTGTGGTTGCACATAGAAGTTTCTAGCATGAAATATTTCAGTTCCCTTTGAGCCTGGGTGGCGGACCTTAGGATTATCACACGGGTACTCCGGGATATCCTAGGACAACACTGGATTCTCCAGGTGCCCGACAAGCAATCCACCCAGATGTGTATTAAAGTTGCCACCTTAAGTTGAACCATTAATTAACAATCTCACGTCTGTCATGGATTCACTCACCCAAACCACGTCTACGAGCATAGCATAGCAATATAAGCAATGCGTAGAAGTAACTCCCAAGGGTTTGATAATAACATGGCAATAGGTTCTACCTCATTAACTACTTCCCAAACCCACATGTTATATCACAACCTAATCATGCAATGTTTGAGGATTGTAACTAATGCATAAAAACTGGGTGATAAAGGGGTATGATCAAAGTGTTACTTGCCTTGCAGATGATCCAGGTGTTCTATCACAAACAAACAATAGCATACATAAGCGATCAAGCAAAGATGCATGGATAAAACACGAATAAGAAGATCTAACCAGAAAGTTCAACTTAAGAACTCCGGTTTGCAAAAAGAATCAAATCAAATGGAGCAACGAAACTCAAACTGCAAAAGAAACAAGATCCAATTACTATTATGTACTAAAGTCAATTTTACAATACCAAAATCTTGTTCAAGTTGGTTAAACGGAAAGAGGGCTTTGAGATGAAGATCTAGGCGCTTGAATCGCCTGATTCCGATAAACGAGCGAAAAGATAAACTAAAACGAAAATCGGATCAGAAATCGCGATAAAAAATAATCGCGGAAAAACCCTAGAAAAAGAAAAACTGACGAACAGGCTAACGAACGAACGTTCGCTGTCTGTGGATAATGAGTGAACACTGTTCGTTAAAACGAACGTACGGACGAATGTCCGCTAAATAAATAAACCGAAAAAGACTAAAACCAAACTAATCTAAAAAAGTAGGGTTTAAATAAAAACTGGTCAGTTTTTACCTAAACCGAAAAACCCCGGCGGCGAAACGGATCAAATCGGAACGACGGCTCCAGCGATGAGGCGGCGGCTCCGGCGGGGTGAGGTGGGGCTGCAGGGTGGCGGCGACGGCAGGGTGGTGCGGCGCGGCGGCACAGGGCGACGGCGAGGCGCGATGGCGCGGCGACTGCGGGCGCTGCTGCTGCTGCGGCTTG
>NC_057800.1:135996141-135999642 GCF_018294505.1 Triticum aestivum | reverse complement strand
GGTATTTAAGAGGGGGAGGGGGCGGGGTCGTCTTGGGGGAGGGGCAACCCGAGGCGGCGGCGGTCTCCCGGACTCCGGCGGAGTCCGGTGCGGGCACGGGGCGCGCGAGGGAGGCGGTGGCGCGGGGTTGGGCCGGTCGGCTCGGCTGTGCTTCGGCCCAGTCGGGCGCTGACTTTTTTTAAATAACGTTCCGACGAAAATAAATCCTAGAAAAATAAATAAAAATATAAAAATGCCAAAACAATTTTTCACCATCTAAATAAAATATTTAGAACAAGATGAACATTTTCCTGGCCCTAAAATGCAATTTTGAAAAGTGTAAGTTTTCTAATGCAATTTTTTTTAATAAAATCCAAATAAAACATTTATTTGATTTTAGCATTTTTCCTCTAATATTTCATCTATCTTGGAGAAGTCATTTTATCTCCTCTCATATATTTTTATTTTAGAAATATTAGGAAGGAAAAATAATCAAAACCAAATGATCCTCTTTTCAAAATTTGAGAAAACTCAAATATGAAATTAACGAAATCCCCAACTCTCTCCGTGGGTCCTTGAGTTGCGTAGAATTTCTAGGATCAAGCCAAAATGCAATAAAATATGATATGCAATGATGACCTAATGTATAACATTCCAAACTAAAAATTTGGGATGTTACAAACCTACCCCCTTAAGATGAATCTCGCCCTCGAGATTCGGGTTGGCTAGAAAATAGGTGTGGGTGGTCTTTGCGAAGATCATCCTCTCGTTCCCGAGTGGCTTCATCCTCGGTATGGTGGCTCCACTGAATCTTGCAAAACTTGATGACTTTGCTGCGAGTAACCTGGCTGGCAAACTCAAGAATCTTGACTGGTTTCTCCTCACAAGTCAAATCATTATTCAACTGTATCGCTTCCAGCGGTACTGTATCTCTCAGAGGAATGTCAGCCATATCTGCGTGGCACTTCTTCAACTGAGAAACGTGGAACACATCGTGAACTTCTAACAATCCTTCGGGTAATTCCAACTTGTAAGCAACTTCTCCCATACGTTCCAAAACTTTGTATAGTCCCACAAAACATGGCGCTAACTTTCCCTTGACTCCAAAGCGCTTTACTCCTCGAAGTGGTGATACTCGAAGATACACTCTGTCTCCGATTTCATAGACTACCTCCTTGTGTTTTGAGTCTGCATAACTCTTCTATCAGGACTGAGCTATCTTCAGTCTATCTCGAATCAGTTTAACCTTCTCTTCTGATTCCTTAATCAAACCTGGTCCAAACAACTGACGGTCTCCAACTTCATCCCACAACAACGGCGTCCTGCACCTTCTTCCATACAGGGCTTCGAACAGTGCCATCTTCAAACTGGCCTGGTAACTGTTGTTGTATGAGAACTCTGCGTAGGGCAGGTTGCCATCCCAACTAGATCCATAATCTAGTGCACAAGCTCTCAACATATCCTCCAGAATCTGGTTGACTCTCTCGGTCTGTCCATCTGTTTGCAGGTGAAAAGCTGTACTGAACTCCAGTCTGGTTCCCAAAGTTTCATGCAACTGATTCCAAAACCTTGAGGTAAACTGGGTTCCTCTATCTGATACAATGGTCCTCGGAACTCCATGCAAACATACGATCCTGGTCATGTATATCTTGGCCAACTTCGCACTTGTATAGGTGGTTTTCACTAGGATAAAGTGAGCCACTTTGGTCAAGTGATCAACTACTACCCATATAGAATCACCCTGATTTGGTCCTGGGCAATCCGGTGATGAAATCCATGCCAAGCTTATCCCACTTCCATTCGGGTATCGGCATAGGCTGTAACAATCCTGCTGGCTTTTGATGTTCTGCCTTCACTCTCTGACATACATCACATACGGCTACATACTCGGCAATATCCTTCTTCATACCAGTCCACCAGAAACGCTCCTTTAAATCCAAATACATCTTGGTGTTTCCGGGGTGTATCGAGTATGGTGAGTCATGAGCCTCCTAAAGTATTAACTTTCCGATCTCTGTGTTATTGGGCACATAAACACGGTCCTCAAACCACAAGGTGTCTTGTTCATCCTCATGAAAACCTTTGGCCTTTCCTTTGCTCATTCTCTCTTTTATCTCGGCAATCACTTTGTCATGCTTCTAAGCTTCTCGAATCTTTCCTAACAATGTAGACTGAACTTCCATTGTTGCAACAAAACCTCTAGGGACAATGTAACACCCCGAGATTCATGCCACAGTAATCTCCCACTTCTCATGCCATGTCATCATGATTACCTTGCTAGTTGCCACTTGTTCAAAACATCAAGTCCAAAATTCAAAAATTTCTCAAACATGAATACAAAAATGTTCATCATGTGCCAAATATTCCACAACTAATATTGGTGGTGAACCAACATTTTTGCAAAGGGTTTAAGTGGCCTAAACTACTTAAAGCAGTGGCTAAAACAATAGTTCAAATGCCTTTTTACTCTATAAAAATTTCACACTATTTCAAAAGCCTCACAGCCTTTTGTGGCAGTGCTAACTATTTCAATGTAATTATGTGGCCAAGTCCCACATTTTACAAAACCCATTTGGCAGCCCAAATATTACCATGCTTTTTCTGTAAAAAGAAAAGAGCAGAGGTAAAAGAAAAAGAAACCCCCCCTGATCCCCCTGGGCCTTTGTCATCTGGGCGGCCCAACCCAGCAGCCCACCTCCCCCGGTCGCCTCCCTCCTCTCTGTTCACCCGACCCAGCGGCCGCGCTCGCTGGTCGCCACCGAACCCTGTCACCGTCCCCGTCGGGGAAGGGATAAGGGCGACGTCCCCTCGATGCCTCGAGCCCTCCCGTCCACTCACCGCACCCCACTCGCGCCAGTCCTTTCCCCTCGCCCGCTTCGTCTCTCCCTCGCACCCCAGATCCCCTCCCCATCGCATCCGAACGCCACGGCCGCCATGGCCGCCGTCGCCCTCGTGGCCACCGGCCACCACGCGCGTATTCGCCATGATGTAGCTCCTCGCCATCATCCGCTACGCCCCCTGGTGCCATCCGCAAGAGCTCGGAGGCGCTAGAGCGCCGTCACGCCGCCTTCTTCAACCTCCGTCCGCCTCGGGCCGCCGCACACCGACGCCGTCTCCGGCCACCTCGACTCTTCCTCGGGCCTTCCCAGCAACAGAAGTGAGCGCCGGACCTCCGCCTCCCTCTCCCTCTCTCCCCGTGCCCTTTCCCGCGTCGTAGCTAGCTGTCGCCGCCTCCGTGCCCTGCTCGCCGCCGACGAGATCGTGGCCGTCTTTGTGGTCGACGTCGCCGCCACCTGAGGCCACCGTTGAACTCCTGGAGCTCCCAGGAGCCCAACGAGCCTGAGCACGTGCCTCCCCGTGCCCCCTAGCCGCTAGCCCGACCACCCTCATCTCCGGCCGCCGCCTTGCCTCACCACCGACGGCACTCCGGCCACTCCCCGCCCGGGCCACCACCACAGAACGATGCGGCTTCGTCCGCTCGTTTGAACGAGCTAGGACACGAGCCCGGAGACGCCCCATAGC